>NC_091230.1:16388951-16443271 GCF_040958095.1 Procambarus clarkii
GAACGCCGAGTCGTTTATACAAGGAAATATTTACCAAGTGAGAGAGTATTCGGTAAATAAACAACAGTAAGACAAGGGGTAACACCTGGCATAGACGTAGCGACACATGTGATAGATATCAATGGGATGAAAGATATTATATTAGACTACCAACAGTTGGAAAAAGGAGGACGAAAGTACTGAGGCTCGGTTCTGCATACTTAATTAGGCGAATACAAAGACACACAGATCTCCAGTTATGCAACAGGATGTGTGTGTGAGGGATGAATTATGGTAAAAGTATTCAAGAGATTGACCTTGTCGCACTGAAAAAAAAATAGGCGCACGGAGAAATGATAACGACATACAAAATTGTAGATAGTAAACAATGTCCTCCATCACATTCTCTACACTTATATTCAGTGAGAGCAATATTAAAACAAGGAGACTTTAATTGGGAACTGGAGGTCCAAAATGACCACAAGAGACAGAGGAGGTATAATGACACAGACATAGTGAGAATACTCACACAGTTAACTCACTGCACAGCTTTAAAAAGTAAACATATAAAGATACATACATTTAGACAGAGAGTTATAGCTCATAGAGATGAGTAAATGCTGTCGAGATCCGAAGACCGAAGACTTTACCTGTTTAAATACAATGTTTACTGGTGCCAACCCGTGTATTCACCTAGTTGTGCTTGCGGGGGGTTGAACTCTGCTCTTTCGGCCCGCCTCTCAACCAATTGTTACTAACTACTTTTTATTTTTCCAAACGTGTGGCCACGTTTGGATTTTGCTAAGGAAACTGAGGATGTAAACAAATAAAGTTGTGTGTTGTATGACCAGTTTGTGGATGGCTGAAAAAAAGAGTCACAGGTACAAGCAGTAACCACCAGGGGCAAAGTAACAGATAGGAACAACAACCGCAAAAAAAGAAAAAAAAAACACGTAACATTTCCACACACCGAAATAAAAAGAGAAACCAATCAACAAAAACACAGTCGAAAAAAAAGGAAAAAGAATTCCATCCCAAACACGCCATTACAAACTCCAGAACAGCTGAAAAACTCACACAAGAGAGGAAGCGACCGACTGTCAAAATCTAAGTTTGTATGACAGCAAGAAGGAGAGCTTCTCTCTCTCTCTCTCTCCCATATATATGTTATTCTCTTTCTCTCTAATTTTCTCTCTCTCTTTTCTTCTCATTCGCACACACATTACTTTTCACATTCTTTATCACTCTCATTCTCTGTTTCCTAATCATCCAGTTCTCTCGGTCAATATGTATCCATGTATCTCACTGCTGCTTTTATTTAGAATATTTAAAACTATTTTATTAACTGAAAGTTTGATTGCCTGATTAATTGATTGATTAAATTTTACTAATAAATTTTCAGGTGTTTTACATTCATAATTATTGCATTTTCAATGATAAAATATTATAATTGCGAGACATATAAAGACTGAAATAAAAAGATTAAGATTACAACATTATTTTAGAATCACTATGGGAGTACCCGGCTGTGCCCGGGTCTCTCTTCCTATCTCCAGATGCACTAAATTTCACCCCTTTACATCTCTCCCCACCTTTCTCCCCTCTCCTCCTCTCTCATTTCTCCCCCCTCTCCACATTCTTTCACCTATTCCTGACCCCATGCCTCTTCCTTCCTCTGTCTCCTCGACTTTCTCCTTCCCACTCTTCCAACATTCCCACTCCTCTTTCTTCTCCTTCCTTCCTTCTCTCTTTATCTCTATGTGTCTCTGTCTTGTTGTCTTTGTCTCCCTGTTTTTTCGTTTGTCTTTCTGCCCTGGTCGACCAGGTATATAGGCCTATCTCTGTGTCTCTGTTTTTGTTTCTTTATCTGTTTGTAGGTATCTCTCTCTCTCTCTCATTCTCTGTCTCTCCATCTTTTATTATAAAAATAATAGTCAACCATTGGCCTGTGGGAAGTCTGCTAGTGGGAGGAGCCTAGTGATGTGAAATATTAAAAATATAATAGTTACCCATTTGCTTTGAGAAAGATTTACAAGCTGTAGGAGGACCGTGAATTTTATGCTATTATGGGCAAAGTGTGAATATCAGAACATTTTTGACCAATTTTTTGAGATTAGTGAATAATGGCTGAGCATCTTGTGTTGACGTGTTTCATTGGCCACAAAGTTGGGAAAAGTAAGAAATATTTGGGACCCCATAGGCCTTAGACACGACAGTAAATTTGTCTACACTTCTCGGGAGAAGAATATGATGTTGAAATTATTTACCAATGAAGGATATGCTCTGAAACTTCTGAACCTGGTAGAACTTCTCTCTCTCTCTCTCTCTCTCTCTCTCTCTCTCTCTCTCTCTCTCTCTCTCTCTCTCTCTCTCTCTCTCTCTCTCTCTCTCTCTCTCTCTCTCTCTCTCTCTCTCTCTCTCTCTCTCTCTCTCTCCTCTCTCTCTCTCTCTCTCTCTCTCTCTCTCTCTCTCTCTCTCTCTCTCTCTCTCTCTCTCTCTCTCTCTCTCCCCTCTCCCTCTCCCTCTCCTCTCTCTCTCTCTCTCTCTCTCTCTCTCTCTCTCTCTCTCTCTCTCTCTCTCTCTCTCTCTCTCTCTCTCTCACTTCCTCACCCCTTTTCTCTCTTCTTCCATACCACACTTGGACCATACTTTTTCTCAACTGTAGACCCTCCATGGTTATTTCCTTCCCTAGCCTCCCCCTTCTTTTTCCTCAGTTATCTCCCTGTCTCCTGTCTCTCCGGCGTCTCCCTCTCCCCTCCCCAGTGCCTCCTACGCTCGTCTACGCTCCCCGGGGTCACACTGGCACCAAGATAAATTACGTTTTTTATACCATTATGTAGAAGTCATTACTACTGCCTCATTCTTCCTCCCCCTCTTGTGTGTCCCCTCTTACTAACTCTCCCTTCATGTCTTCCTTCCCCTCTTGTGTGTTCCCTCTTTCTAACTCTCCCTTCATGTCTTCCTTCCCCTCTTGTGTGTTCCCTCTTACTAACTCTCCCTTCATGTCTTCCTTCCCCTCTTGTGTGTTCCCTCTTACTGACTCTCCCTTCATGTCTTCCTTCCTCTCTTACTAACTCTCCCTTCTTCACATTCTATATCTCATGTCTCTTCTCTCAGTCTTACCAGACAGTTACTCGCCATCTTACCCCCTCACTCTCCCTAAGCCCTCCCTTAATGTCTCTCTCACAGGTTCCTTCTACGGTCCTTAATGAGCTCCCCCTCCCCCCCTTCTTCTTATCACTGCCTCCCGTCTCCCCATTCTCTGTTTCTCTTTCTTCCTCTCCCACTCATAATTTTTTACACATTTCCACAATCTCCCAATTCCGTTGTCATCAAGATCTTACATTTCACACTCGGAAGCCAGATATCTGTTCTGGGTTTCCTTTCAAAAGCACGTTACGGATGAGTGTTTTGTTTAGACATTAAGACTGAGAAATAGTCAGATATTTACACACACACAAACATTCGTTAGACATATAAACACGTTAAGTAAGACAGACAGAAACAGACGAACTCAATCATACAGAAAGTAATATACATACTTACACCTTTGTCATATACGTACACCCACACACGCACACACACACACACACACACAAACTATATGTATATAAAGATTTAATTTTAGCAGCCATTTTAAAGATCCCTTTCTTTATAGTAATAACATAGCGTTCAGTAAACCTACAACTACACAGAGCCATGACTATTATGTCTCTCACTGATCTCTCTCTCTCTCTCTCAGACAGACTGAGAGAGTCACTAGCTGTTATCTATCACTAGCTATCTGATAGATCACTCAAATAAGACTATTTAGATCATATTCCAGATAGATCTATCACTTATCATCTCAAACGCGAATCAGGTTTATATATAGTTAGAACAATGACTATATAGATCGTGCCCTTGTTGTATCAACCTATAGTTAAATAAATCTCTTGATACTAAGCTAGTTACACTTATCGCTCGTCAAAGGTCACTAAATAGTCATCATTAGTTAGCTCAATCACCACAAAAGACCAGTTTCCCAATAGTAATGAACCTGTTTAAGAATTAAGGTCCCTTCACTTTATTTCTGATTCCCAACTTTACTGATTCCCACACTCGTCTATATTCTCCTAATATTAGGAATAATTAGAATAGGAAAAAGGGGAATAATCCTAATATTCTCTAGCTCTCTATTTCTCTCATCACCCTTATCTTTCTCGGAGTTTATAAATAGTTCCTTATCTTTTGCCACACGTCTTCTGTTTGTTCCTCTTTATAGTTTTCTTTTATTTTTTTATTTTCTGTTAATCCTATGTAAGTTTAGCTTTTTTAACAAACACTCTCTCTCTTTGTCTCTGTCTCTCCCTCTCTGTATCTCTCTCTATGTCTCTCTGTGTCTCTGTCTGTCTGTCTCTCTCTCTCTCTCTCTCTCTCTCTCTCTCTCTCTCTCTCTCTCTCTCTCTCTCTCTCTCTCTCTCTCTCTCTCTCTCTCTCTCTCTCTCTCTCTCTCTCTCTCTCCCCCCCTCTCTCTCTCTCTCTCTCTCTCCCCCTCTCTCTCTCTCTGTCTCTCTCTCTCTCTCTCTGTCTCTGTCTCTCTCTCTCTCTCTCTCTCTCTCTCTCTCTCTCTCTCTCTCTCTCTCTCTCTCTCTCTCTCTCTCTCTCTCTCTCTTTCTCTTTCTCCCTCTCCCTAATCCTCAGTAATTCCTGATTCCAAGTAATTCCAATTTTTTAACCTGCTTCCCCTCCGACGGCTTTCTCGTCCTCTCTCTTACACGCACTCTTCCTCGCTCACTATCAATCTCTCTCTCTCTCAATGTCAATCTCTCACTCTTTTTCTACCATACTTTACTTCTATCACACTCTTTCACACACTCTCTCTTACCCACACTGTACCTCTGCATCCCTATTCCTTAGACACACTCTCCCTCACACACACTTTCCCTCTCCCACACTCTCTTCTCTCACTTTCTACCTCTCACGCACCCTGCTTCTACCACACACACCCTAACTCACTCCTTATCTCACACTTCCTCTTCCACACTCTTCCACTCTCTCTCCCTCTTCATCTAAACCACAACCACACTTCCTCTCTGCTTTACTCTCTGTTGCACATTATGTTTCTACATTTATTCTTCCATTGCAACATTCCCTCTCTCTCTCATATCGCTCACTTGCTCTCCTGCTCTTTGTCCTTCTCACTCATTCTTCCATAATCGCTGCTTCACATTCCCTCACCAAATGTCAATCTCACATATTCTCTCTTATAGATATGGCATCTTTTAATCCCACACTCTCCCTCTCTCCCACACACTCCTCTCTCCCACACTCTGCCACCCTCCCACACTCTCCCCATTTTCTCACCAACCATTCACTCTCCCCTCTCTACTTTTTCAGAGTCCTTTCCCCTTCTCTCCCTCTCACCTTTCACACCTCAGCTTTCTCTTTATTTCTCTCCTTTCCCCTCAACTCACGCCTGGTTTCCCTCCCCTCCATCCTCTCCCATTCCTTCCCTATTTCCTTCCATCTATTTACGGAATTGTCCGCCATTTTGTGTTTACGTTCCTGGTACTTGAGATAATAATTGGATAGTAAATATTTCAACTATATAAGGCCAAGGCGCTTATCTGGTCGGTTCGTAAAGCTTTATCTTGTATGCGTTTCGTAAAGCTTTATCTAGTATGCGTTTCGTAAAACTTTATCTTGTATGCGGTTCGTAAAGCTTTATCTCTCTCTCTCTCTCTCTCTCTCTCTCTCTCTCTCTCTTCTCTCGTTTCTTATGCTTCCCACTAACACGGACGTCCACAGAAAGTTTAAAGTGTTCCTTAGATCTCTTGTGGCCAATCGAACGGTCGAACGGTGAGAAGTGAGAATCGTGCAGTTAACTGTGAGAAACGACCAGTTGTGAGGAACCCGCTGCTAACTATAGTGAGTTAAACAAACTCAAGACTACCCGGTCTGCTGAGCTAAACGACGTAGATTCAAGCAATCCAAAATCTATCAGAAAAGCTAAAAGTGTTCATAATTTTTCACCTACTGTTTCTATGTCATGTGATAGACAGATTGTGTGGCTTCAAATTCTAATTTATCTTTTGATATCTAAATAAATAACTTTTATTCGAAGTCTTTTTTGGCGCTATATACATAGATTTTGTATGTATAGTTTTACAGTGGATATAAGAGAGAGAGACGGAGAAGAGAGGGAGACGGGGAGAGGTAACTAGTTTGAGCTGTTGGTCACTGAGGGAAGGTCTACCGCCTGTTGTGCTGGCAGCTTCTGGGAGCCCTCTTCAGGTTATCTTGAGATGATTTCGGGGCTTAGCGTTCCCGCGGCCAGGTCCTCGATCAGGCATCCTTTTTGTTACACACCCCCAGGAAACAGCCCGTAGCAGGTGTCTAACTCCTAGAACTCCGCATACAGTTAAAAGAATCTCAGAGGAAAATGCATAGAGATAATTTTTTTTTAAACTTAGTTCATTTAAATTACGGAAATACGCAAATTTTAATTATGGAAACACAAAGATTTAATTTAAGGAGTCATGTGTATTTAAAAATTCCATGTAGGAAATATTCATATAAAGTAACCATTCTTGTAGTACACTAAGCAAGAGTGACAAGAACTCGCTCATCAACAGTTCTCCAAAACCAAACCAAACGTCTTGGAGGAGATGAATGTTATCTGTCACCAACATGCCAACTTGGGGACTATTAGCTTTATTTATAACACAGACAACACTATCTCTTTCAACGTGTCTGATGAGACGCGAAGAACAGGTCACTGTCAAAGAACATGCCACTGTCAAAGAACAGGTCAGTGTCAAAGAACAGATCACTATCAAAGAACAAATCACTGTCAAAGAACAAATCATTATCAAAGATCACACCATTTCTACCCTCAACCAGACCATAAACACAAACATTCTGACCATCTACACCGAAATAATCAATAGACAGAACAATAATAGAAGATTAGACTTAACCGAGGCAGTATACTAGACTTAACCGAGACAATATACAAGACTTAACCGAGGCAGTATACTCTACTTAACCGAGGCAATATACTAGACTTAACCGAGGCAATATACTAGACTTAACCGAGGCAATATACTAGACTTAACCGAGGCAATATACTAGACTTAACCGAGGCAATATACTAGACTCAACCGAGGCAGTATACTAGACTCAACCTTGGCAGTATACAGTATATCAAACACACTTGTCTAGTTTTCAACAGCCAGCTTACTCTTAAGTACACCACAACTTCCTCTAAACCAAGAGAGAGAACTTCCTCATTAAGAATGAGGAAGTTAGTCTACACCAACAATATGTAAAACTAGATAGAAATGTTAAAAAGAAATATATATGTATATATTACTGGTTTGTTTTCAATGACTCAATCATTTCCTCATATATTCCACTAATTATTCGAGAGGTTTCCCCTGGCTTTTAATCCTGCTAAGAGCCGGGGTGCGAGAGAGACTGTCTGTGAAACACACTACATTAGTATATTTCACAGCTGCTTAAGGGTCTTCTCTTTTCCTCTCACCCACGATATTTTTCACGTAAAAAAATAAGCATTTCACATGCTTATCATTAAGCATGCTGATTATTTCTTAGTGTACGATATATTTTATAGTGACTTAGTTCGATCGTTTTTCCTGTAGTGAAGGATGTATTTCACAAAGAGTGAAGGGCATATTTCTCAAAGAGTATGGGGGTATATTTCACATAGAGTGAAGGGTATATTTCACATAGAGTGAAGGGTATATTTCACAAAGAGTGAAGGGTATATTTCACAAAGATTGAAGAGTATATTTCACAAAGATTCAGCATAATTTTTATTATTTCAATGAAGCATTTATTTTTCATGGATTTATCATGATTTTAATTCTTCTGAAGTAGGATATTATATATGCTTGCCATTATATTATATATGATTTCTTTTTATTTGAGTAAAAACTAACACAGAAATTTGATGAAACCTAACTTAACCCTACCCTTACCTACCCTAACGTAACATAACTAAGTCAGCAATTCATGTTCTCAATATATTATTAATTGAAATAGACGAAATTGAAAATAGCAAGAATTGCTCTGCCTGTTAGGCAAATCAGGTGTTACATACTAGGTCAAGTAGTGCATTCTGGCAATTAGATATGACATACATATGTCATACCTAATGACATATTAGGCATGACATACATATATCATATCTATTTCCTGCCTCTCCCCTCTCCCTCTTGTATCTCACCCCCTTTCCTCCTCCCCAAATTTCTCCCTTTTCCGAACCCTCTTTCCTCCAGCCTCGAGCATGCAGACATTTATATATATAGAAGGGGGGCACCCGGCTGGCCCCGGGTCTTTTTCCCCCCTTTCCCCCAGTCTTCACCCTATCACCCTGGACCTTGTCACCTCTCGTCTCCACCCCAATGGCCGCCCCGTCGTCACTTTCCTCCTCCTCTTCTGGTCCCTCCTTCTCTCAGAAAGTTTATTATTAAGAACTGAAACAACTGATTGGATCTCTCAGAGAATATATTATCACTAAAATTGTTGGGGAATCACACCATCTATTTCACACTTGACTCCTGTTTTGATAGTACTTTTGTATATATATATATATATATATATATATATATATATATATATATATATATATATATATATATATATATATATATCATAAAGATATGGCATGCTTTTTCATCTTGCTAGTACTGGATATATTTCAGAGCGACTTGGTATACTTTTTATTCCTCTTGTGTGGGATATATTTCTTTGGAGGCGGCGGCGGTGTTTATAGCTGCCAGGGGAGAATAGGGCTATATATATATTCATGTGTATTTATTTTTGATGGAATATTTATGGGCAGGAGAGGCCACCACCTGAGAGAATTATGCATGGGGTTTTCAACGACATGAAAAGTGAGGATTTTTCTGTTTTATTGACAATTTAAATTTTATTTTTCAGCTCGGTAACTTTTTCATTAAACTATTTTTTTTGGGGGGGGGGGGAGATTTGAGGTATAACACAAAAATTGTATTAAAAATGAAGACCAAAAAAGGAAAATTGAAACACTTCACTACACGGGTGACAGGAAGGTCCAAGAACCAGAGTTAGCAAGTCTTTTGAGCCTTAACAGATGTGCACCTTCCGCAGAGGCCCGTTCTCAGCCTACATCATCTGGAATCGAACATCGACCTTGCAAGTGCAAGGCCGCTGCTCTTCTAGCTGGGCCAGTATTGACAATTAAAACTGCAGTCTAAACCACAGTGGAGAACCACAATTAAATCTCGTGGTAATCCACCCCATTGTTTACGCCATGGATTACTCGACATCATGGGAGGTAAAATATTTCATTTAATTGGGTAATTGGGAATCGAACTCTAGCCCTGACATATACAAGTTCATAGCTATGCCGACTGATCCAGGGAGCTCACGATGAAGAACTACCTACCTACTTAGCGTCACGCAAGACCGGAAGGGAAGGGAATCTTCAGGGGAGAAAGCGCCAAGTCATTACGACTATATAACACTGAAAAGGGGTTTGGATAAGGATTTGGGATGGGACGGGGGGGAAAGAATGGTGCCCAACCACTTGTACGGTCGGGGATTGAACGCCGACCTGCATGAAGCGAAAAGGCCGGAGTTCGACTCGGGACCTCTGGTTATGTGAAACATACGAACTTTTTGACAGATGGTCAACTCATCTCCTGTTTGACAGATTGATCTTTCTATCATCTCTGTCTTGTTATTCCTTTGGTGTCTTAATGTTTGTTAGTTAAGATGTCACTCCAGGCCATGTATCCTCCACTGTCACTCCAGGCCATGTATCCTCCACTGTCACTCCAGGCCATGTATCCTCCAATGTCACTCCAGGCCATGTATCCTCCACTGTCACTCCAGGCCATGTATCCTCCACTGTCACTCCAGGCCATGTATCCTCCATTACCAGGGTGTTATGCTCCCACGATACAGGACTCCCATCACCTCTTCCTCCTTGGGGTCAGAAAAGACATATATGTGGCATGAGTTATCCATGAAAGCAGGTGTGAGGTACAGTTCCAATACCTGGGGAATATTACACACACATGCCTATAGGATTTGTTTATAAGTGATATCGCTCTGCATAGACAAACATTCTGCTAGTTCGGTATATACAAGTTAAAAGCCATTGGGGTTATAGTAGTTAAATAAGTTCTTTCTATCCTGTTACAGAAGATGTCTCCTTCCTCATAGTTCCTCTGTCGTGCGAGAGATTTAGTTTATACGTTAACTTGTTTGGTGTATGTGAGATATAAGGCAATATGATGACCTTGGTCCAGGACACACGCACACGTTTTAGCTATATCGGTAGTAAATATCGACGGGATTTTCCTCGACAGGAGGTTGTGTAGCTGGGAATTTCACACATGGCGTGAGGAGGGGGCTGGGGCCGAGTCCACCACCAGAGTGAACAGTGAGCTACGTGTCCTCTGGGGCCGGGTAGGTGTGTTGGGGGCCACTCAGGAGTTTCTCTCGTTGGAAAACTTCCTTCTCTTGAAGGAAGGTTGACCACTCTTACAGGTCCTCAGCTGCTTGAATAAACTAATTATTCAGTCGTGGTCGGTTACAGTGCACAAGTACAACATCAGCTGGTTATGAGTAGCCTTTATTGTGCAAGGAGTTGCTACGACTGCAACATAGCCCGGTATGGACTGACTTCATTGTGCTCTCTTTAGTACATTACATTGAGAATAAAAATATATTATTAATTAGAAGACTAGTTGTTGCTTTTCCTCCCCAGTCAAAGAATTTCTGGGTACAACAATGAATCAAATGACTTTGTTCTTTACTCTATGTCTGGTTCTGACTTGTGTTCTATATAATACATTTAGGAAAGTCGACCTAAGGCTCAACTTTGAGGTGAGTACTTCAAGACTGGACTAGTTTGTAAGACATTAAGAGTTATATGCCATAAATCATCTAAGTGATTAATGACCCTCTACAGGCGTGCAAATTTATTAACACATTTACCTGTAATATCATTCATGTCTAAGAAAACAGTCTTATCTTCTCCGCACCTAATTATTGTATTACTATTTTTTGCACTACTTTGTTTATTATTAGTTATTAAAATGCAATATTTAATGATGTGTACCTCGGAAGAAATTTTGGCAAAAATAAAATTCGCACTTCGCTTGATTATATTATGTTTGTAAATAGTATTAACGAAGTTAAAAATGTCCAATAATTCTTCTCCTCGCCTGAATTAGCTTCAAAGTGAGGTAAGCAAAAGGTTCCTCCCCCATTTAACTACGCTAATTGCTCAATAATATCCTGTACCTTCCCCTACCAAGCAGGCATTGTTAAGTCACAAGGTAGTTAGTGTCTAATGACTGTGATTACTAGATGGGGTATGAGAAGGGGGGAGGGGAGGGTGCAGGAATATACCAGGCTGAAGGAGAGGAGTTTGGTGGTTCATTCTCTCTCTCTAACACTGTAATGCTATTGGTCTAGTTATCTTCTAGGTCAAGATTCTATTATGTTTCCCCAAAAATTATTTGTACAAAATCTCTTAATCAACATGTTTAATTCGGGTTGTTGTCGTCGCAATGACTGGATGTTGTTGTTTTAGATTTAGCTACTCAGAACGAAATATCCATATAGCACGGAATAGGGTGAGCCTGTACTTGAGTTCGGTTATTCGCAATAACCTTGTTACTCTGATATTTGAGTCAAAGTTTAAAATGGAGGTGGGGTTTTCCTCCTTTTTCCCTGTTTCTTTTTCGCTTCTGTTTTAGAATGACTGAAGACCCTCTTGCTTCTTATCGTAGGTGGGTGTGTGAGGTGCGTGTGTTCCAGTGCTTACCAGCCTTCTTAGTGCCTTCGCAGCTGTCAATACCTTGCATTTGCCTAAGTTAAAGTCTAGAGGCCATTTCTGAGATCAGTCCTAAAGCTTATCCAACCTCTCCTGCATCTTGATTACAGTCCCATCTAACAATAATAGGAACGTTTCTTCTTCGTTGGTCAAGTTGTTGACACGAAGTGTAGGACTTGTTATTTCTCTCTGCTTCCTCTCCTTTCATAATGAATTTGTTTACAACTGAAGTACTCCTTAAATCAATATAATATACTTCCTTTAATCTCGATTGCTTCTCGAATTCATAAAAGTGTATGCGTAGAATTGTTTAAGGTAATATACACATTCCCTTCCTGCTGTATTAACCTTATTTTATGATGTAGTTCCAGGAGGCTCATCAGAGAGTATTTCCCTCGCCTGAATCATGGCTGGGATTTAGAGACGAATATCTCGCCTTCTGATCTTGATGGTCCGGTCGTATCTTCATTGTTATCTCAAGTAGGGCAGAAAATGTGAGTTAATGATGCCCGGCTTGATTCATAGACTTTTGCCTATCTTCTTTCTTAAATTCTCACTACATTGGCAGTCCTTTTTTTGGTCTGGCAGTTGCTCTTTCTTTAGTGAGGCGTGTGTGTGTGTGTGTGTGTGTGTGTGTGTGGGTTGTGAGTGCGTGTGAGTGTTGAGAGTGTGTGTGTGAGTGTTGATAGTGTGTGTGTGAGTGTTGACAGTGCGTGTGCGAGTGTTAAGAGTGCGTGTGAGTAGTGAGAGTGTTGAGAGTGTGCGTGAGTGTTGAGAGTGTGTGAGTGTGAGTGGTGAGAGTGCGTGTGAGTGGTGAGAGCGTGTGTGTGAGTGGTGAGAGTGCGTGTGAGTAGTGAGAGTGTGTGTGTGAGTGGTGAGAGTGTGTGTGTGTGTGTGTTGAGAGTGTGTGTGTGAGCGGTGCGAGTGTGTGTGTGAGTATTGAGAGTGTGTGTGAGTGTTGAGAGTGTGTGTGTGAGTGGCGAGAGTGCGTGTGAGTGGTAAGAGTGTGTGTGTGTGTGTTGAGAGTGTGTGTGTGAGCGGTGAGAGTGTGTGTGTGATTATTGAGTGTGTGAGTGTTGAGAGTGCGTGTGTGAGTGGCGAGAGTGCGTGTGTGAGTGATGAGAGTGTGTGTGTGAGTGTTGAGAGTGCGTGTGTGGGGCCCTAGTCAGCACCTCACGCTCCTCTCTGGGTAATCACTTCACCGATCTGGGCCACATTACCGACAAACTGATTTGCTCTCTCGAGTGTAGCTATTATCCCCGGCTCTCCCGCCTCCATCCTTCGTCTGTTCATATTTGTCCACTCATTCTCTCTCTCTGCTTCTACTGTCTCTGGTCTCTTTGTGTGTCTGTCTGTCTGTCTCTCCCTCTCACTCTTTTTTTAATATTCTTTCTCTCTGTTGCTCTTTCTTTCGGTTTTTATTTTTATTTATTTCTAATACTTACCAGTATTTACCTGACGACTTCCGTCTCAAGTGGCCCTGTCGGCTTCTCCTATTTTGTGAGATGTGTGTTTTAAAGTGCAGCAGTCTGCTTGCTCCTAAGTCTCAGGGGTGTCTGCCTCGTCTTATACCAGCTGGGAGGTGAATAATTCCCCTGATGTGTTCTGTTTTGTGAGCTTGTAAAGTTTGAAATTGTCTTGTTTGTCGCCTGAGACATCTCTAAGTGGTCGGTGTTTGAGTTATCAAACTTGTTCAGTGTCTTCGATGCCTCTTGATGAGTCCTATTGAGCAGTGTTTCAACAGTTATCATGACTATTTCTCAAGAAATTGTCATATGAAAGGTGGCTTAATTTCCGCAGAATTTTCAGATCAACGCGGCGCATAAAATAGTTTTTGGTTTATTTATCAGTGACATAATATATCTTCGTTGTTGAGGGCCACATACGGTAGTGTGGTGAAGCTTATGTTTGTTGTCGAATTCTTGCTTATATTTTCAGTGCTGCTTTCAAGGACTGGTGGACTGTTTATAATACTGGTTTTTCCTATAGATCACAAGGCTCCATTTTCAGTACGGTAAGTGTGATGTATATCTGTGTTCAGTGTGAGAAGCATCGCTGTTCAGTGTGGGAAGCTTCGTTGTTCAGTGTGATGTGCACCTTTGTATCTCACATTACATTAAATTTGATCTTCATGGGATGAAAGTCCACACTTATGAGGGCCTTATGTCATATAATTGTAATTCGCTGAACATATTGTAAATATCACTATAAAAATATGCCTCAATGTATATTAGCAATATTTTGGATCGTACACACACATACACACACACGCACACACACACACATATATATATATACACACACACACACACTATTAATGTAGTCCCGATATACAAGAAAGGAGAGACAGAAGGCATTGAACTACAGGTCAGTGTTCCTAACTTGCATACCATGCAAGATGATGGAGAAGATTGAGAGAAAAAATCGTGTAGAACATCTGGAGAATAAGAATTTTATAACACATCACCAGCAAGAGTTTAGGGATAGCAAATCTTTCCTCATTGGATATATAGAATTCTATGACCAGACGTCATAAATTTGGCAAGAAAGAGAAGGGTGGGCAGGCTGCCTATTTTTGGATTGCCAGAGAGCCTTTGACACAGTACAACATACAATACTAGGACATAAGTTGGAAGGCAGGCAGGAATGAAAGGGAATGTTCTCTAATGGGTAAGGGAATATCTAAGCAAAAAAAGATAGTGAATCACTGTGAGTGAAGATAGTGGAGTCCCAAAGGGTTCAGTTCTTGAACTTATCCTGTTTCTGATTTACATAAAAGATCTCTTAGAGAGAATAGACTCGTTCATCTCAACGTTTGCTGATGATGCTAAAATTATGAGGATTTTGTTTAATTATCAGGGGAAAGCGCCAAGCCATTACAACTTTATAGTACTTGGAAGGGGTCAGGATAAGGATTTGGGATGGGACGAGGGGGGAAGGAAGGAATGGTGCTCAACCACTTGGACGGTCGGCGATTGAACGCCGACCTGCATGAAGTTAGACCGTCGCTCTACCGTCCAGTCAAAGTGGCTGGGTACAAGATGACCTAGACATAATGAAAGAATGATTCAACAAGTGGCTATTAAAGTTCAACTCAAATAAATGTAAAGTAATGAAGCTAGGTAGAGAGAACAGGAGGCCAGACTGAAGATACCGAATGGGAGACGAAGTCCTTCACGAAACGGACAGAAAGAAGGATGAGGGGGGGATGGGGAGAAGAGGGGGAGGGTGAAGGATGAGAAGCAGCGGAGGCATTTTGGAGTATGGGAAGATGGTGGAGGCTGCAAACTGAAAACTATTTGATTTATTTAATATACAATTATAAAGTTTTGCTGAAGCAAGAAGCTGTTTTATGATAATAACAGATAGAGCCAAAATTACCAGATTTTTGGTAACTGCAGCTCGTTAGCTCTATCATGCTCCAAGTTGGCACTATTGTTCTATAAAGTTCATTATACACACAGTCTTACTTCATTGCTTAGCCAATATTAACTACTTTAAGACAGAGCTCGGTTAAACACATTGTTTGCACGCCTTCAGCTCCATTTAACCCATTGCTTAGACTCTGTTAGGTCTGTCAAGTTCATTGTTTACATGCTCTTACCTCTATTACGTCTCTTGTTTACACACTGCTCTCTTAATTTCATTGTTTACTGTTCTTACCTCGCCCAAGTCCACTATTTACACAGTGCTTGTCTGGCAGGTCTCTATTCACCTCACCAGCTGCGTTATCACATTCTTCCCATTCCCTTGTTTCCTATTTTCTCCCTCTTCCTTTTGCGTCTACTTCTTTCTCCTCCTCTGGCTCCATTCTCTCTTATCTGATGTTCCATCTTTCCAACCGTCTATTTCCCTTTTCACCACTTCCCCCTCTTGCTATCTCATTAAATTCAATATGTTCCTTCTTGCACTTCAATCTTCTCATCTCACTGCCTTTTTTTTTATTCTTTTCCTCCCCTTGTCTCCTTCTTTTCTTCCTAGACCCTCTTTATGTCCTTGACTTCCACCTTATCCTGTTCTCTCTCTCTTTCACCCGTGTTAATTCCATTCAATTCTTTCGTCGACTTCTCTCGTTTCTATCTACCTCCACGCCTAATCCCAATCGATAATCCCAACCCCCCAACCAACTCTCACCGACTATAAAGAACCTATACTACCTCTCTCTGCATAACCCCTCACCTTTCCTCACTTTCCCTCACCATTATGACTGCGCCACAAATATACGACGGACGCTGAGACACCTTACTGAGTCTAATATCATCTCCTTTAGCTGTTATTCCTGTTATTACCTTATCTCTCTCACGCTTCTACGACTCGTGACTATGGCGGCCTGCTGGTGGGGGAGAGAGAGTGAGAGTACATGAAGCAAGAGTGTTATAGTGGCAGAGTGGCCAGTGCCAGTGTCCTCACTACTGGCTCTAACACCTGACCACCTGACAGCTGGTCTGTCTCTCTCTCTCTGTCTCTCTATCTCTCTCTCTCTCTCTCTCTCTCTCTCTCTCTCTCTCTCTCTCTCTCTCTCTCTCTCTCTCTCTCTCTCTCTCTCTCTCTCTCTCTCTCTCTCTCTCTGACAAAGGCAACTCACTATGCCCTCTTTTCTATCATTAGACGAAACAGACCAATACGTAACCTTATTGGTAACCCAGATCCATCTTGTATGACCAAATATTACCGCGTGTCAACAAAAAATCTCCCTTGATTCACTACTGATGGATCTGGTACATCTACCCCTCCTTGCACCACACAGCTATTTTGTGGACCACACCATCACACCCTGGACCACACCACCACACCCTGGACCACTGCACCACACCCTGGACCACACCACCACACCCTAGACCACACCACCACACCCTGGACCACACCACCACACCCTGAACCACTCCATCACACCCTGGACCACACCATCACACCCTGAACCACTCCATCACACCCTGAACCACTCCATCACACCATGTGCAACACCACCACACCCTGGACCATATCACCACACCCTGGACTACACCCTAGACCACACCAACACACCCTGGATTACTCCATCACACCCTAGACCACTCCACGACACCCTGGACCACTCCACCACACCCTGGACCACACCACCACACCCTAGAACACATCCTGGACCACTCCATCACACCTTGGACCATTCCACCACACCCTGGACCACACCACCACACCCTGGACCACACCACCACACCCTGGACCACATAACCACACCCTGGACCACACCACCACACCCTGGACCACATAACCACACCCTGGACCACATAACCACACCCTGGACCACATAACCACACCCTGGATCACACCACCACACCCTGGACCACATAACCACACCCTGGACCACATAACCACACCCTGGACCACACCACCACACCCTGGACCACATAACCACACCCTGGACCACACAACCCCACCCTGGACCACACCCTGGACTACACCACCATACCCTGGACCACACCCTGGACTACACCACCACACGCTGGACCACACCACCACACCCTGGACCACACAACCACATCCTGGACCACACCACCATACGCTGGACTACACCACCATACCCTGGACCACACCACCACACCCTGGACCACGTATCATGGATCACTAAGTACAACAACGGTTAATTACACACTGGTAAGGACCATTACCGACCACATCAATCCATTATATACCACAATGGTTATTACCTTCCCTAGCGTGCTACTCCCCGGTCCATTATTTACTATCATGGTCCGTTACTCACTCTCATGGTCCATCACGGTCCATTTACTCACTACCACGGTCTATTACTCACTATCCCGGTCCATCACGGTTCATTACTCACAACCACGGTCCATCACGTTCCATTACTCCCTACCACTGACCACCACGGTCCATTAATCACTATCACGGTTCATTATACACCACCACGGTCCATTATGCACCACCACGGTCCATTAATCACTTACCACGGTCCATTATGCACCATCACGGTCCATTATACATCACCACGATCCATTAATCACTACAACGGTCCATTATACACCACCACGGTCCATTAATCACTACCACGGTCCATTATGCACCACCACGGTCCATTATGCACCACGAAGTTCTAATTTGCATCACCATTATCATTGTTCTTAAAAGGCAGAGTGGACACTACACTCTCGGTGTATAGTCTCCATCAGATATCAACCTCGCTATCTTCACCCTTTTCCCTTAACATTTCACCCTTAACCCCCTTAATTCTCCCTATACACGCCTTATTTCCCCCCTTAACCTACCCTAAACCCTAAAGGGAAGACGTCCCTGGGAGCGCAAAATAAAGTTCTGGGTATCCTGCGTATGATAATATATATATACATGAATATTCTAAATTTTAATTAATTATCTTTCCCGCAAATTTTCGGGAAAATTGAGTCATCAGTCTGGAGAATTATTCAAGATGGCCGCTCAGTGGCGCGGGGCGGACACGGACGGCGGCATAAACTCTTTAAAATGCTGTTCTTTTAACTTTAATAATATATACTTTTTCCTTCCTCTTTATGTATTGTTATCTGATTAATCGCAATACATTTTCTTAAATATTTAGTTACATTCAATTTTAATTAATTTGTTATCCGGAACCACTACAAAAATATTCATATATATCTATAATATATTTATAAAATATAGTGTCTGTTTGTGTGTCTGTCTGATCCAAGGTGGATCCCAGTGCCATCCTTTAAGATATTCCGGCATTATAGCGACTCCCCCTGAGATTTTAATGAAGTCTGGAACAGGACGTATGTGTTTCCGTAGAGTTTTAGCTGTATTTTCAGTGCTTCATATTGTTACATTCTCAGAGAGAGAGAGAGAGAGAGAGAGAGAGAGAGAGAAAGAGAGAGAGACAGAGTCAGAGAGAGAGAGAGGGTGGAGCGAAATTGGGGAATAGAGTAGAGAGACAAAGAGAGAGAGAGAGAGACCCGGGCACAGCCGGGTATCCCATGTTGTGTATGAATAACATATTCACACATCAAACATAAAACAGCGATGAAAAATTTCACTGTGACGGGAATGGCGGTAAAAGTCTGGGAATGAGAATGAATACATTGAGGATGAGTAAGAGTGAGTACATGGCAGCTCTGTCTCCACCCCAACCACTTGGCATGGACGGTAGTGCGACGATCTCGCTTCATGTAGGTCAGCGTTCAATCCCCCGACCGTCCAAATGGTTGGGTACCATTCCTTCCCCCCGTCCCATCCCAAATCCGTATCCTAACCCCCCCCCCCTTCCAAGTGCTTTGTAGTCGTACTGGCTTGGTGCTTTCCCCTGATACAGTGGTCATCACATACTATTACAGTGATCATCACACACCGTTACAGTGATCATCATACACCGTTACATTGATCATCACACACCATTACAGTGATCATCAAGCCATTAAAATTCACAGTTTCACTCTCACTATATCAACCCAGAGTTACCTACTCTTTTGCCGTCTCTCACACACCCATTCTCTCCTCTCTCTCTCGCACTCTCATTGTCCCTCTCCCTTGTTCCTCTCCCTTGCCCCTCTCCCTTGTTCCTCTCCCTTGTCCCTCTCCCTTGTTCCTCTCCCTTGCACTCACTATTCTCTTATAAATCTCAATTCCCTCTCACTCTAGTTATCTGCTTATCTCTCCGTCCTCTCACTACACTCCCCACTCACACCCCTCTCACCACACTCCCCACTCACACCCCTCTCACTACACTCCCCACTCACACCCCTCTCACTACACTCCCCACTCACACTCCTCTCACTACAATCCCCACTCACACTCCTCTCACTACACTCCCCACTCACACCCCTCTCACTACACTCCCCACTCACTCCCCTCTCACCCTCCCTCTCCCCTCCATTACGCCTGATTACTGAAACAATTTTATAATTAACTGCAGTTCTGTGTAAGTGGAATTCTGTAAATCAGCGGAGCTGGAATTCGCGCAGACCAAAACATTAGAAGATTCTGATCTGTGCAAAATCTTTATATTTTGTATTTTAACAAGAGCAAACGGGCGTGTGAGCGGGTGGGCGGGAGGGCGTGTGGGCATGTGGGCGTGTGGGGGTACCGGTGTGTACTCATCTAATTCTGCTTGCGATGATTGGGCTTCAGTTCTCTGGTCTCGCAAGTCAATCCTCAATAATGGACTGTGAACAGCATGAGGTACCTCATGCCTTTATGTGGGCCTCCCTCCCCACATACAGCTGTTGATGTGGGCCACCTCACCACATACAGCAGTTGATGTGGGCCACCTCACCACATACAGCTGTTGATGTGGGCCACCTTACCACATACAGCTGTTGATGTGGGCCCCTTCACCACATACAGCTGGTGATGTGGACCCCCCCCCCCCTCACCACATACAGCTGTTGATGTGGGCTCCCCTCTCCACATACAGCTGTTGATGTGAGCTCCTTCACCACATACAGCTGTTGATGTGGGCCACCTCACCACATACAGCTGTTGATGTGGGCCCCTTCACCACATACAGCTGTTGATGTGGGCTCCGAGAGAGAGATTCAGTATAATGTCATCATCCAGATCTTCATCTTAGTCTCATTATTGAAGCATATCTTATTCCCTTTGGTGTATAATGTCCAGTGTCCTGCTCCCAGCATCCAGCTGCATTATGTTATCATTGTATGAGTTCAGCTGCAGGAGTGATGGTGGTGGTAGCGGTAATAGTGATGATGTAATGATGATTGCGATAGTGACAATAAATAGTAGAAGCAACACAATTTACCAAAAAAAAAACTCATGTCAACAAGACTTTTATGTACACTTTAAATCGTCTTCAGGAAAATATATCTAAGCGTCTAATGTTGCATAATCAAGATCAGTTGTTTAAACGAAACAAAAACTTGAACACAAAAATTAACTTTGTGTCAACAAAACCGCCCTCTCTAATTTGCATATTCGAGCCCGTTTACCGCATATTCATTATTGCGACAGTTTTATAGGCGGAACATTCCCCAAACACGTATTACCGCCAATTATGTCAGAGTCGTAAGTCAGACAAATCAAGAGTTATTTCATCTATCCTGACCATGTCTCACACACACACACACACACACGCACACTCACACACGCACACTCACACACACACACAGCCCCGGCACGCCCCAGATCCCCCAGGTCCCCCCTCCCTAGGCTCTCTCATCCTCGGCCCTCCCTGTTTCCCTGCCTCAGGGGAATCAACCGAAACTGAGGCAGGACAGAAGAAAATCAATTTCAGGGTGATGTACTCGAACATAGATGGGATTACAAGCAAGGCAAATGAACTAAGGGAAAGAGCACAAGAAGTGAACCCAGATGTAATCGGATTCACAGAAACAAAACTCTCAGGAATCATAACGAATGCGGTGTTTCCCCAGGACTACGCAATAATAAGGAAAGAGCGGGAAGGTAGGGGAGGAGGCGGATTGGCCCTACTAATGAGAAAGAAATGGAGTTTCAAGGAGATGGCTATACCGGGGTGCGAGGGATTCAGAGACTACATAAAAGGCACCATGACAATGGGAAGACCAAGAATAGTAGTAGCAGTGATATATAACCCTCCACCAAATGACAGAAGACCCAGGTAAGAGTACAGCAACACAACATAGCAGTTAACACTGTAATTGAGAAGGCAGCCTCTGCTGCCTGTAGAAATAGATCCCACCTGCTCATCATGGGCGACTTCAATCATGGAAGGATAGACTGGAAGAACAAGGAAACGCATGGAGGTGAGGATACGTGGAGAGCTAAACTATTGGAAGTGGCGACAAGAAACTTCTTCTTAAGCCAGTATGTCAGGGAACCCACAAGAATGAGAGTAAACGATGAACCAGCGAGACTCGGCCTAGTCTTCACTCTGAAAGACTCCTACACAGAGATATCGGTTTCGAGGCCCCGGTAGGAATGAGCGACCACAGAGTACTGACGTTTGAGTATCTGGTTGAAGAAAGGTTAAAGAACACGAAGAGTGGAACTGAAAACAAAAGGCTGGCATTCCGAAAGGGAAATTATGAGGAGATAAGGAAATTCCTAACAGATTTAACATGGGAAACAGAGCTCAGAGGAAAGACGGTCCAAAACATGATGGACTACATTACGCAGAATTGTCAGGAGGCAGCAGAAAAATTTGTACCAGTCCAAAAGAAAAACAACGAAATGAAGATGAGAAACCCATGGTTTAATCAGAGATGTAAGCTAGCTAAGCATTAAAGTAAAAGGTCATGGAGAAACTATAGAAATAACAGGACACTCGAGAGCAGAGAAAGATACCAGAGTGCCAGGAATGAATATGTCAGGATGAGAAGAGAGGCAGAAGGGCAATACGAAAATGACATCACAAGCAAGGCAGAGACTCAATCTAAATTTCTGCACAGCCACACATGAGAAAAGCAACAGTAGAGGAACAGGTAATGAAATTGAAGATAGGGGCAGACAAATTCACTACAAACGACAAGTAAGTGTGAGAGGAACTGAATAAGAAATTATGTCCCGACTCTCAACAGTCAATTAACTGATGAACAGATTTCTGAGCCTAAAACTGAAATACGAAAACAAACTGTGTTTGTGTGTGTGAGTACACACACACACAAACTGTGTGTGTGTGTACTCACACACGCACACATATTAGTAGATATGAGATAAAATTAGGTCGGGAGTCAGTACATTGGACAACCAAGGGTTAGAAAGGTGGGGCCCAAGAGCTAAAAGCTCGATCCTGCAGTAAATACACATATATTGTGCATACAAATATTTCCAATATACATCTCTGAGTAACTGTCGCGTAGGTAACTATTGAGCAATGTAATGTCAGGCGTTGTACCTCGTTTGTCATTTTGGGGCTTATTGTTCAGTCACTTTATGGAGCAATTGGGCCATTAACTCTCCATTTATCAAAAACAAGCGGCCTATGACTCTGTCATCGATAAATCATTACGAAACAACACGTGGATGCTTTGATTTACTCACACACATACACACACACACACAGAGCCGGTGGCCGAGCGGACAGCACGCTGGGCACGTGATTCTGTGGTCCCGGGTTCGATCCCGGGCGCCGGCGAGAAACGATGGGCAGAGTTTCTTTCACCGTATGCCCCTGTTACCTAGCAGTAAATAGGTACCTGGGAGTTAGTCAGCTGTCACGGGCTGCTTCTTGGTGTGTGTGTGTGTGTGGTGCGGGAAAAAAATAGTAGTAGTAGAAACAGTTGAGAGGCGGGCCGAAAGAGCAGAGCTCAACCCCCGCAAGCACAACTAGGTGAATACAAACACACACACACTCCTTAGTGCTCTCCAAACTGTCCACGAAGCCCGCATCACAAGGATATCATCAGCGGCATATGTCAGACTGGCCAACATAAGAACTGCGCTTAAAGCTTGTGTAAGGAATCGTTCAGGACCCTGTATTCCACGTATGTCAGACCCATCCTGGAATATGCAGCTCCAGCCTGGAGTCCATACCTAGTTAAACACAAGACAAAGTAAGAAAAGATTCAGGGGTATGCCACCAAACTAGTCACGGAACTGAAAGATATGAGCTACGAGGAAAGGCTAAGGGAAGTAAACTTCACGTCGATGGAAGACAGAAGAGTAAAGGGAGACATGATAACAACGTACAAAATTCTCAGGGGAATTGACAGGGTGGACAAAGACAAACTATTTAGCAATTGTGGAACGCGAAGAAGGGGACACAGGTGGATACGTAGTGCTCAAATGAGCCACAACGACATTAGAAAGAATTTTTTCAGTGTCAGAGTAATTAGCAAATGGAATGCATTAATTAATAATGTAGTGGAGGCTGACTCCATACACAGTTTCAAATGTAGATATGATAGAGCCCAGTAGACTCAAGAACTTGTACACCAGTTCATTGACAGTTGAGAGGCGGGACCAAAAAGCCGGAGCTCAACCCCCGCCAGCACAACTATGTGAGTATAACTAGGTGAGTACACACACACACACACACAAACTGATAAAAATATAAACAAAAAACAATGTGCATAAATATATTTCAAGTAAGATCGCCAGTTTACGAGCTGTGTTATAGAATTAGTTATGATGGATATAAACGGTAATGTTATATATTCAAAATATAATTACTTGGGGTGAACATGTGAGTGAACGCTGTCGGCATCACGGACGGGAACTAACACACAGTGACAGGAACTAACACAAAGTGACAGGAACTAACACAGTGACAGGAACTAACGCACAGTGACGGGAACTAACACACAGTGACGGGAACTTACACACAGTGACAGGAACTAATACACAGTGACAGGAACTAACACACAGTGACAGGAACTAACACACAGTGACAGGAACTAATACACAGTGACAGGAACTAACACACAGTGACAGGAACTAACACACAGTGACAGGAATTAACACACAGTTAGTTAGTTAGCATGAGTTACGAGGAAAGGCTGCGGGAAATGCACCTTACGACACTGGAAGACAGAAGAGTAAGGGGAGACATGATCACAACCTACAAAATCCTCAGAGGAATCGACCGGGTAAACAAGGATAAACTATTCAACACTGGTGGGATGCGAACAAGGGGACACAGGTGGAAACTGAGTACCCACATGAGCCACAGAGACGTTAAAAGGAACTTTTTCAGTGTCAGACTAGTTAACGGATGGAATGCACTAGGCAGTGATGTGGTGGAGGCTGACTCCATACACAGTATTAAATGTAGATATGATAAGCCCAGTAGGCTCAGGAATCTGTACATCAGTTGATTGACAGTTGAGAGGCGGGACCAAAGAGCTAAAGCTCAACCCCCGCAAGCACAAATAGGTGAGTACAAATAGGTGAGTACAGTGACGGGAACTAACACACAGTGACGGAGTGACCGGACTTACTTAGCAGCTTCCAAATCCTTTTTTGTAAATGTTGATGACTAATAAATTCATCAATGCCAAAAAAAACACGATTTTTATTTTCACTTTGAGAGACATATTTTTGAACAACGATAAATTCTATTGGCTTAGGAAACGGAAACCCTCATTAGTCGGATTCAATTGTCCTTCTAACCGGATATTTTAAAAAGAGCCTCAGTCAATCCCTGTGACCCAGTAAAGGCTCTGGTGGACTCAAGCCAAATCACATGGGATTAGAGTGTTCAGTGACGGCTTGGATCTCCACTGCTTTCATACCCTGAACTTTATAATGACGCTCTATTTTGACTGTATTCTTCATTCGTCTCTTCCCTTCCTTTTCTCTTTCTCTTAGTGCGTCTACTTCTATGAAATTGATGTTTTTTAACTTTTGATCAACATAAACGATGTTGTTACTTTTTGAGTAGATGGCTGAACTTTCTATTGGTCCGTGAACAATTATGGACGTGTGTGTGTGTGTACTCACCTATTTATGCTTGCGGGGGTTGAGCTCTGGCTCTTTGGTCCCCCCTTTCAATTGTCAATCAACTGGTGTACAGGTTCCTGAGCCTATTGAGCTCTATCATATCTACACTTGAAACTGTGTATGGAGTCAGCCTCCACCACATCACTGCCTAGTGCATTCCATTTGTCAACTACTCTGACACTAAAAAAAATTCTTTCTAATATCTCTGTGGCTCATTTGGGCACTCAGTTTCCACCTGTGTCCCCTAGTGCGTGTGCCCCTTGTGTTAAATAGCCCGTCTTTATCTACCCTGTCAATTCCTCTGAGACTCTTGTACGTGGTGATCATATTCCCCCTAATTCTTCTGTCTTCTTGCGACGTGAGGTTTAATTCCTGTAGTCTCTCCTCGTAGCTCATACCTCTAAGCCCGGGTACTAGTCTGGTGGCAAACCTTTGAACTTTTTGTAGTTTGGTTTTATGCTTGACTAGATATGACCTCCATGCTGGGGCTGCATACTCCAGGATTGGTCTGACATAGGTGGTATACAAAGTTCTGAACGATTGAGTTCAGAAGTGTCTAAATGCCGTTCTTATGTTAGCCAACCTGGCATATGCTGCTGATGTTATCCTCTTCATATGGGCTTCAAGGGACAGGTCTGGCGTGATATCAACCCCCAGGTCTTTCTCTCTCTCTTACTCGTGTAGAATTTCATCTCCCAAATGACACCTTGTAACTAGCCTCGTGCTCCCTACACCTATGTTCATTACATTACATTTGCTTGGGATAAACTAACAACCATTTGTTCGACCATTCCTTTAATTTGTCTAGGTCTTCTTGAAGCCTCAAGCAGTCCTCCTCTGTCTTAATCCTTCTCATAATTTTGGCATCGTCGGCGATTTGTCACGAAGTCTCTTCTCTCCAGATGTGCTACTAGATTTTTTCTCACGATCTTCTACATCACTTTGCATGTTATGCAAGTTAAGGACACTGGCCTGTAGTTCAGTGCCTCTTGTCTGTCACCCTTTTTGTATACTGGGACCACATTAGCCGCCTTCCATATTTCTGGTAGGTCTCTCGTCTCCAGTGACCTACTATACACAATGGAGAGTGGCAAGCAGAGTGCCTCTGCCCACTCTTTCAATACCCATGGTGATATCCCGTCTGGACCAACAGCCTTTCTCACATCCAGATCCAACAGGTGTTTCTTGACCTCATCTCTCGTAATTTCGAACCCTTCCAAAGCCGCCTGGTTTACTGCCCCCTCTCCTAGCGCAGTGACCTCACCATGTTCTATTATGAAGACCTCCTGGAACCTCTTGTTGAGTTCCTCACACACCTCTTTGTCATTCTCTGTAAACCTGTCCTCGTCTGTTCTAAGTTTCATTTCCTGTTCTTTCACTGTTGTCTTCCTCCTGATGTGACTGTGGAGTAGCTTTGGATCGGTCTTGGCTTTGCCTGCTGTACCATTTTCATAATATTTCTCTGCTTCCCTTCTCACACTAACATACTCATTCCTGGTTCTCTCTCTCTGCTTTCTGGTGTTCTGTTATTTCGGAAGTTCCTCCACGCCCTTTTGTTCAGTACCTTTTCTTCCATACATGCCCTATTATACCATGGATTTTTCTTTTGCTTTTCGGATTTTTCCTTTTGGGCCGGGATAAACCTGTTTACTGCCTCCTGACACTTTTGGGGTGACATAGTCCATTATGTCTTGTACAGACTTAGCTCTGAGATCTGTGTCCCATGGAATATACCTTAGGAAACTTCTCACTCCCTCATAATTTCCATTTAGGTATGCCAGTCTTTTGTTTTCTAGTTCTTTTTGGGGGGGAGATAAGTCCTAGTTCTACCAGGTAATCAATGATCAATACACTGTGATCACTCATTCCTAAGGGTGCTGAGGGTGCCTAAGGGGCAGAAGGCAGTGTGTTTGTGTGTGTGTGTGTGTGTGTGTGTGTGTGTGTGTGTGTGTGTGTGTGTGTGTGTGTGTGTGTGTGTGTGTGTGTGTGTGTGTGTGTGATGTGTGTGTGTGTGTGTGTGTGTGTGTGTGTGTGTGTGTGTGTGTGTGTGTGTGTGTGTGTGTGTGTGTGTGTGTGCGTGCGTGTGTGTCAGAGAAAGACACACACACACACACAGGTAGAAAAAACAGACATAAACATTCAGACATATGTCACACATGACAAAAAAAAACAAAGACATTCGGAGACAGAGACAGACATAGGAAAAGTCATTAAGGCGTCTTCTATTCTAACACCCAAACATAAGTTTTGACAACACTCTCTGATTCACGTCTTCCTGATACAAATATCTTTCAGGAGCGTCTATTATAAAGTCAACGGTGGCCATCACTGCGAGACTCAGAATGGACACAGCTTGTGTCTCCACTCTTGGCTTCTTGACATTCATATTAGAGGCGTGTAGCTCACTCATTAATATACCCTGTGATAAAAGGCCCTCTAGTGGGATTGGTTCACACACACATACACCGAAGATTGACGGTTGAGAGGCGGGGCCAAAGAGCCAAAGCTCAACCCCCACAAACACAAATTGGTGAGTACAAATAGGTGAATACACACCAATAAGGCAGAAATACACTCATACTGACCTATAAGGTAGACATACACTCATACAGACCTATAAGGCAGATATACACTCATAGAGACCTATAAGGCAGACATACACTCATACTGACCTATAAGGCAGACATACACTCATACTGACCTATAAGGCAGACATACCTAATGACAGACATAAATATACTAACGAGAAGAGGAGTAAAATAACTCTAGACAATAGTTGCCATAATATGGTGTAATAGTGGAGGATTACATGTGGCTTAGTTACTGGCTTAGTGTGTGTGTGGCCAGACTTGTGGCTGTGTGTGTGTGGCCAGGCTTGTGGCTGTGTGTGTGTGGCCAGGCTTGTGGCTGTGTGTGTGTGACCAGTCTTTTGGCTGTGTGTGTGTGGCCAGGCTTGTGGCTGTGTGTGTGTGGCCAGGCTTGTGGCTGTGTGTGTGTGACCAGACTTTTGGCTGTGTGTGTGTGGCCAGGCTTGTGGCTGTGTGTGTGTGGCCAGGCTTGTGGTTGTGTGTGTGTGACCAGGCTTGTGGCTGTGTGGCCAGGCTTGTGGCTGTGTGTGTGTGGCCAGGCTTGTGGCTCAGTGTGGCCAGGATTGTGGCCGTGTGTGTGTGTGCCTAAGTGTGTGTGTGTGGCCAGGCTTGTTGCTGTGTGTGTGTGGCCAGGCTTGTGGCTTAGTGTGGCCAGGATTGTGGCTGTGTGTGTGTGGCTAAGTGTGTGTGTGGCCAGGCTTGTTGCTGTGTGTGTGTGGCCAGGCTTGTCGCTTAGTGTGACCAGGCTTGTGGCTGTGTGTGTGTGTGTGGCCAGGCTTGTGGCTGTGTGTGTTTGTGGCCAGACTTGTGGCTGTGTGTGTGTGGCCAGGCTTGTGGCTTAAGTGTGGCCAGGCTTGTGGCTGTGTGTGTGTGTGGCCAGGCTTGTGGCTGTGTGTGTGTGTGGCCAGACTTGTGGCTTAGTGTGTGTGTGGCCAGGCTTATGACTTAGTGTGGCCAGGCTTGCGGCTTAGTATGTGTTCATGAGTAGTGTGGGTTAATAGGTGGTGTTGGTTAATGAGTAGTGTGGGTTAATGAGTAGTGTGGGTTAATAGGTGGTGTTGGTTAATGAGTAGTGTGGGTTAATGGGTGGTGTGGGTTAATGAGTAGTGTGGGTTAATGGGTGGTGTGGGTTAATGGGTGGTGTGGGTTAATGGGTGGTGTGGGTTAATGGGTGGTGTAGGTTAATGGGTAGTGTGGGTTAATGGGTGGTGTGGGTTAATGGGTGGTGTGGGGTTAATGAGTAGTATGGATATTGCCTTGATAAACTTATTGAGTTACAATAAACTAATTCCCGCATAACGCGTCCCCGCACTACACTACAATATGTCACACTACACTACAATGTTACACTACACTACAATATGTCACACTACACTACAATATGTTACACTACACTACAATATGTTACACTACACTACAATATGTCACACTACACTACAATATGTTACACTACACTACAATATGTCACACTACACTACAATATGTCACACTACACTACAATATGTAACACTACACTACAATATGTCACACTACACTACAATATGTCACACTACACTACAGTATGTCACACTACACTACAATATGTCACACTACACTACAATATGTCACACTACACTACAATATGTTACACTACACTACAATATGTTACACTACACTACAATATGTTCACACTACACTACAATATGTTACACTACACTACAATATGTCACACTACACTACAATATGTTCACACTACACTACAATATGTCACACTACACTACAATATGTCACACTACACTACAATATGTCACACTACACTACAATATGTCACACTACACTACAATATGTCACACTACAGTATGTCACACTACACTACAATATGTCACACTACAGTATGTTCACACTACACTACAATATGTCACACTACACTACAATATGTCACACTACACTACAATATGTCACACTACAATATGTTATACTACACTACAATATGTCACACTACATTACAATATGTCACACTACACTACAATATGTCACACTACACTACAATATGTCACACTACACTACAATATGTTACACTACACTACAATATGTCACACCACTCTTCATTACACTGTAATATATCACACGACACAGCGCAACACAATACGACACACCACAACACAGCGCTACACAATACAACACAACACGACACAGCGCTACACAACACAACACGACACAGCGCTACACAACACAACGCTACACAACACGACACAGCTGTGCTTCACACGGCTCAACACCACATTATAATAAATTATGCTCTATGACTTTGCGCTCGCACCCATATTTTCCGCCTCTTTGTCATTGACCTAACCAAGGGGGGTTGAGTCCATGCCATTGACCTAACCAAGGGGGTTGAGTCCATGCCATTGACCTAACCAAGGGGGTTGAGTCCATGACATTGACCTAACCACAGAGGAAGACCATGCCATTGACCTAACCAATGGGGTTGAGTACATGTCATTGACCTAACCACAGAGGAAGACTTTATGCCATTGACCTAACCAAGGGGGGAGGCATGCCAACAAGTCAATGTTTGAGGAAGATTAAAAATAACGAGAAAGGTTGTGACTGGAAAACTGTAGAATACTCCAAGGAGATCAAGAGAGAGACGTAATGAGACTGTCCCGGGATATGGCTGCAGGAACTAACAGTGAGAACACTGCACAGCACGTGCTGTGCAGTGCAGGACAAAGGAGAAGAAGCCAATAGGCTGATGAGACACAGTAAACACCTCCCTCAGTCAATTAAAGAACAATTTCTTGGCCTGGCTGTTTTACCGAATCATACCTTAGAGGCAAACATAGATATGATACCGTCGTCAGCATTCTTAAGAGTAACAGATATCAGACCGGCCTTCCGCGGCCTCAGTCAGGCGTTGAGAACACTACATCAACTATACATCACCGGTTCTAGGAATATGCAGCCCCTCCGGCCTGATGTTCTCGTCTCATAAAGCATATAGGAGACTTGAGAAGGTGCAACATTGCTCATCCCAGAACCTGGTGTGATGGGGTATGAGAATAAATGAGCTGGACCTCACGATGCTGGAAATAATAAGAGACACCAAATGATTGAATCATATAATAGAACTGATAGCATAAAATAGAGGAAAATGTATAGAGATAGTAATAGAACTAGAGATCAAGGATAGAATCTAGAGTCACAGATGAGCCATAAAGATATGAGGAAATGCTCCTCTTGGTTAAGAATAGTTGGAAAACTAAATAAGATACTAAACGAGGAGGTCGAAATTACCAACTCCTTCCACAATGTTAATCATTGTATTAGACTATTGACGTCTTGAAAGAGAGCGATGGGACGTCAAGGATCTGAAGATAGCTCTTGAAGCCACAAATATTGAGCAAACACACACACACACACACACAAAATCAGGTAGTCTATCTTTTAAATCTATCTTTCCCAGTTCATGAGAATGATTACCAACAATGGAGTGGTGGAGGCTGACTCCATACACAGTTTCAAGTGTAGATATGATAGAGCCCAGTAGGCTCAGGAACCTGTACACCAGTTGATTGACGTTTGAGAAGCGGGACCAAAGAGCCAGAGCTCAACCCCCGCAATCACAACTAGGTGAGTACACACACACACATTAGGCAGTGATGTGGTGGAGGCTGACTCCATACACAGTTTCAAATGTAGATATGATAGAGCCCAGTAGGCTCAGGAATCTGTACACCAGTTGATTGACAGTTGAGAGGCGGAACCAAAGAGCCAAAGCTCAACCCCCGCAAGCACAATTAGGTGAGTACAAACACACAGGTGGAAACTGAGTGCCCAAATGAGACACAGAGATATTAAAAAGAACTTTTTTAGTGTCAGAGTGGTTGACAAATGGAATGCATTAGGAAGCGATGTGGTGGAGGCTGACTCCATACACAGTTTCAAGTGTAGATATGATAGAGCCCAATAGGCTCAAGAACCTGTACACCTGTTGATTGACGGTTGAAAGGCGGGACCAAAGAGCCAGAGGTCAACCCCCGCAAGCACAACTAGGTGAGTACACACACAAGGGGAGCCGGCGGCCGAGCGGACAGCACACTGAACACATGATCCTGTAGTCCCGGGTTCGATCCCAGGCGTCGGCGAGAAACGATGGGCAGAGTTTTTCGAACTATGCCTCTGTTACCTAGCAGTAAATAGGTACCTGGGAGTTAGTCAGCTGTCATAGGGTGTGTGTGGTGTGGGAAAAAAAAAGTAGTAGTAGTAGAAACAGTTGATTGATAGTTGAGAGGCGGGCCGAAAGAGCAGAGCTCAACCCCCGCAAGCACAACTAGGTGAATACACATACACAGAAGGGAAAATAATTTCTGAAAGACTTAAAACTACTATCACGAACATTGTACTCCAGTTGGAGATAGCACACACCTCTTCAACCCTCCACAAACTATACCACTCCATCACCATTCTCCTCGCGTGATATTTTAAATCTATCTTTCCCAGTTCATGAGAATGATTACCAACTAGTCTTCGTGCGTGATTGGACTACGACTAGTGTTTCCGTGCGTGTGTGGGTGAAGACATTAGCTGTTCTCGTTTCGTGTGTGTCTGTTACCTCCAAACTGCGTCTGCGTTGACTGTCTATGTTTCCGTATGGGGCCTCAGTTGTCTGCTGGCTATCTGCTTGTGTGACTGGGTAGCGCTCTAGCTGTTGTCGTTTAGACAGTATTTAGCTAGTTAAAGATCAAACATCCTTCAGAATCCGTATTATTGGGAGGTTTTTATACATTGTTTTGTTGAAATCCTTAACACTGGGATATAAGAAATAATTTATATATCGTCTTTCCTAAATATCAGCGACATTTTATCGGCATATGTGTTCCTATTACCATAAAGTAAAGGTTCGCTGTATGATCACACAATGTTTATTGAACAATCGGATATTACAGCGTCCTGTTGAAAAGATAACATCTGTGAAGCTGTTATTTGTTCTTATGATCCAAGATGACTGCATCAGCTGGGCCCCTAACACAGCATTCATGACATACCTGTGTTTGTTTAATTAATCTTTGCACTACCTGTTGCTCAGCTCCGGCTCAGTCGATGATCAACTAATTCATCTTGCGTGAGATAACATGAAGAGTTTTAGCGACTGTAACCTGTTAACACTAACGATTAAGTACATTTATTAATCGTTTTAAATACCACGACCACTTTAGAATACGTATTATCTATATCTTTTATTGTTTAATAATATATAAATTAAGAAGTTATGCCTGAAATAATCGACAGGTATAACGACAACAGAAGACTCGACATCAGCGAGGCCCTACACATCAAAAAGTCAAGACCAGCAATCAACAGCCAGTTAACACATATCTACATTCTACCCACTTCAAGACCCCGAACCAACACAGAGACAGTAGAAGCAAGAACATAAGTTTCTTATGTTCATACATGTAATAGCCTATTAATATCCATTATGTTTCATCCACTTGTTCATCTCCATCACGTCCTGGACCACCTCACCCCAAGAGAATAAAAGTCTTTGCAAAAGCTTGGTAAATTTGTCTTTGAAAATGTAAGGAGTGCCTTGCAAAATCCTTCCCTAGGCCTGAGATCATAATTAATTGTGAAAATGAACTATGCAAAGTTAATTTTTCAACTTTCCTCGACAATGAAGAAAAACCTAAGAAATATTGAGAACATTCGTGTTAGAATAATTAATCTTAACCTTTCGATCATAATCAACAATATATATATATATATATATATATATATATATATATATATATATATATATATATATATATATATATATATATATATATATATAATATCACCCCTGAAGGATTCGAACCCAGACAGTCAGGGCTCCATGAACCATAGTGTATAAAGTATTATACCAACTAGATCATACTGACTGTACAACCACATACATAATTTTGTTTAAGTAAGATTTTTAACCTCAAACAATCTTTCACATTTTCGTTGAGCGTGATTACTTCTATAGTAAAAATTAATTGCTTTAGTTTCAAAGGAAAATATAACTTAAAAATTAGTGGTACTAATACTGACGCGAGTCAGTCGATATTTGAATGAGAATTAAAAATAGAATCCGCCGAACACGGAACAAGTCATTAAAACGATGTCCTAAATTATTTCTGGCTTTATTTTCGCTCTGCTTTATCTTTATTCTCGCTCTGCTTTATTTTCATTTTCTGCTTTATCTTTATTCTCGCTCTGCTTTATTTTCATTCTCGCTCTGCTTTATTTTTATGCTCACTCTGCTTTATCTTTATTCACGCTCTGCTTTATCTTTATTCTCACTCTTCTTATCTATATTTTCTCTCTCTGGTTTATCTTTGTTCTCACTCTTCTTTATCTATATTCTCTCTCTCTGGTTTATCTTTATTCTCGCTCTGCTTTATCTTCCATATGTATGTGTCGCTTCTTTAACTTTATTTTCAGCTCGTGTCTGAGAGAATAAATGTATGACTCCATCTCTCCCTCACATTCCCTGATGCAGAATATGTCACCACAAAACTTGTATCCAAAAAGTTAATTTTTTTCCATTTCCACGTGAAGTTGCTGTATCTAAATCCATAAAACAAACAACTATTTTGAATAATTTCGTATACTGTTTACAGGAGCCTCGAACCGTTCACACAGCCGGAGACAAGAGTACCCAGCAAATACTCGAGCATTCAGCTGCTCATTCAGTCTCGTTAATAATTTTCCAGAATTTTTATTAATGTCGACAGCATTACAACACTGGCGATCATGAGTCATAACTGCTCACCATTTGTTATCTGTGGACATGACGGTAGAACCCGAGGACATGAACTTTAGCTGAGGTCATGTTCAAGCTGGGAACATTATTTTGATTTGTGAACCTGCAGAACATGTTAGAAATGAGGGCATGATTTTGAACTGAAGATACGACTTGAGAATGGTCCCGGAACGCCACACAATCGACTTGAGAATGGTCAGTCGATATTTGAATGAATAAATTAGGATAAATCTTAATTTATCATGAGGGCAGGATAAATTAGGAAGAAGTTATACCTGAAATAATCGACAGGTATAACGACAACAGAAGACTCGACATCAGCGAGGCCCTACACATCAAAAAGTCAAGACCAGCAATCAACAGCCAGTTAACACATCTACATTCTACCCACTTCAAGACCCCGAACCAACACAGAGACAGTAGAAGCAAGAACATAAGCTTCTTATGTTCATACATGTAATAGCCTATTAATATCCATTATGTTTCATCCACTTGTTCATCTCCATCAAGTCCTGGACCACCTCACCCCAAGAGAATATAAGTCTTTGCAAAAGCTTGGTAAATTTGTCTTTGAAAATGTAAGGAGTGCCTTGCAAAATCCTTCCCTAGGCCTGAGATCATAATTAATTGTGAAAATGAACTATGCAAAGTTAATTTTTCAACTTTCCTCGACAATGAAGAAAAACCTAAGAAATATTGAGAACATTCGTGTTAGAATAATTAATCTTAACCTTTCGATCATAATCAACAATTATATATATATATATATATATTATATATATATATATATATATATATATATATATATATATATATATATATATATATATATATATATATATATATATATAGATATATATCTAATATCACCCCTGAAGGATTTGAACCCAGACAGTCAGGGCTCCATGAACCATAGTGTATCCAGTATTATGCCAACTAGATCATACTGACTGTACAACCACATACATAATTTTGTTTAAGTAAGATTTTTAACCTCAAACAATCTTTCACATTTTCGTTGAGCGTGATTACTTCTATAGTAAAAATTAATTGCTTTAGTTTCAAAGGAAAATATAAATTAAAAAATAGTGGTACTAATACTGACGCGAGTCAGTCGATATTTGAATGAGAATTAAAAACAGAATCCGCCGAACACGGAACAAGTCATTAAAACGATGTCCTAAATTATTTCTGGCTTTATTTTCGCTCTGCTTTATCTTTATTCTCGCTCTGCTTTATCTTTATTCTCGCTCTGCTTTATTTTCATTCTCACTCTGCTTTATCTTTATTCTCGCTCTGCTTTATTTTCATTCTCGCTCTGCTTTATTATTATGCTCACTCTGCTTTATCTTTATTCTCGCTCTGCTTTATCTTTATTCTCACTCTTCTTTATCTATATTCTCTCTCTCTGGTTTATCTTTATTCTCACTCTTCTTTATCTATATTCTCTCTCTCTGGTTTTCTTTATTCTCGCTCTGCTTTATCTTCCATATGTATGTGTCGCTCTTTAACTTTATTTTCAGCTCGTGTCTGAGAGAATAAATCTATGACTCCATCTCTCCCTCACCTTCCCTGATGCAGAATATGTCACCACAAAATTTATATCCAAATAGTTATTTTTTTTCCATTTTCACGTGAAGTTGCTGTATCTAAATCCATAAAACAAAAAACTATTTTGAATAATTCGTATACTGTTTGCAGGAGCCTCGAACCGTTCACACAGCCGGAGACAAGAGTACCCAGCAAATACTCGAGCATTCAGCTGCTCATTCAGTCTCGTTAATAATTTTCCAGAATTTGTATTAATGTCGACAGCATTACAACACTGGCGATCATGAGTCATAACTGCTCACCATTTGTTATCTGACAAATGTGATTTGTGAACATGACGGTAAAACCCGAGGACATGAACTTTAGCTGAGGTCATGTTCAAGCTGGGAACATTGTTTTGATCTGTGAACCTGCAGAACATGTTAGAAATGAGGGCATGATTTTGAACTGTAGATACGACTTGAGAATGGTCCCGGACGGGCCGAAACGTCGTCGTCCCCTCACCTTCTAGTGTGTAGTCTGCTCAACATACTTTAGCCACGTTATTGTGACTCGTCACCTGCATTTAGATACGAAGTTTAATGGAGAACGATGGATATCAGGCACAACTGCAGACATCATTGATAAAAGTATGTTGAAAGATATGAATAAGGAATGTCAATTTTTTATTACTTGTTATAAAATATAAAACTCTCTCTTGGCCTCTGGTTGAAATAATTGACATTTACGCAAACCTGAAGCATCAACAGAGCATAAATGCAAACCTCGGTCATATTTAAAAATATTTATACACTAAAGCAATCTCTATATACAAAAACTATTCTTTTTCATACATATAAAACCAACATTCAGGGTAAGTAAATATTCATTGCAGTCAGGGGCGAATTTCTGACGTTTTAATCAAGAAAATTATAATATTTAACTTGTTAAAGTCAGTTATTTTCTTTGTGTATCCTAAAGTAAAGTTGACGTTGTTCCGTCGATGAGAAAATATTTGATATTTTGTTGCTAAATTTTTTGGGACATGTGGATTATATATTTTGTTTGTGTAAGTGTGGATATATATTTATTTTGTTGGAATTTTTTCCTGTATATACATTTTTTTTAGCTGAAACACATAAATACATAATAAAAACATACGAATACACACACACACACACGCAAACATATTCTCATTTATATTAATTCATGAATCATTTCTCATCGAACTTTCTTTCCAGTATAAAGGACAGAGTCCATCCTTCCTTATTAAGTCTACTCATAGCAAAGTCGATAGTGATTTTGTTTCATGCTCGTGGAGTCAGTGGTTCGAGTCTCCAAGTTTCCAGGTAAATGACGTATACATATAATTATGTAAATTATAATTACTTGTTTAATCTTAATGTGACTAAATTTCTATTTTTGTTTAATATATTTATAGATAACGTCAAAAGAAAACATCATCCACATATGACACCAGCCCGCCCACACATGACACCACCCCGCCCACACCTGACACCAGCCCGCCCATACATGACACCACCCCGCCCACACCTGATACCACCACGCCCACACCTGACACCACCCCGCCCACACATGACACCACCCCCGCCCACACATGACACACCCCGCCCACACATATGACACGATTACCCACATTTCGGTCCATCCGAGAGAAGAAAAACTTAGTCACTTCCATTTAATTTCATGTGTATGAATTGGGTTATTTATAACAACTATATTCCTTTCAGTAATCAACGTAGTTGTGAAATTATTTAATTAGTAATTATTTCTGGGCATTTTACTCTCGTCTATTCACTCCTGAAGCAATTTTCAATATAATATAAAATTTGACCTCGAGGGTGACGGCGTGAAACGAAATTGAGATGAATTGGCGACTTGGCAACTCTCGTCTCCTGGGAAATTATACTCGATAGATCCACAGTATATTGCTAGCCTTATTGAGGGTATGCTGTGGGGGGGGAGTATGCTGTATGGGTATGATAATTACAGGAGTTTGGCATTGCATACGCTGTGGCAAAATGTCAGGTATACATATGGGGTTAAGATTGTGTATGTGTTGGATAATATGTGTGCATGTCAGGTATACGATATATAAAACGTAGGGAAATGTATCGTATGGTAAAGAATGATAGGATATGTCCAGTTTACTCTTGAAGTATACTACGAGGCAGGAGGGGCATGTCTTTAGGTCGAGTATGCTAGAGTTAGAATGTCATATCTGGTGGGGGAATATGCTGTTTACCCGACTATAAAAGATGATCATCAATAGATATCTTTCTGAATATATGTAACTGTTTAAGTTAAATAAGAGATATTTATGAATATGTGCAAGCATATATTGATGTGCGCGCGCACACGCACACGCGGGCGCTCACATAAAAGGTGCTCACAGTGTACCAGCCGGTGCTCATAACCCGTGGGACCACTGACCACAACTCACAAACACTGACCACCTTGAGGTGTTATCGGGGCTTAGAGTCCCCGCGGCCCGGTCGCCCGACCAAGCCTCCTGGTTGTGGACTGGTCAACCAGGCTGTTGGACGCGGCTGCTCGCAGTCTGACGTATGAGTCACAGCCTGGTTGATCAGGTATCCTTTGGAGGTGTTTATCCAGTTCTCTCTTAAACACTGTGAGGGGTCGGCCAGTTATGGCCCTTATGTGTAGCGGAAGCGTGTTGAACAGTCTCGGGCCTCTGATGTTGATAGAGTTCTCTCTCAGAGTACCTGTTGCGCCTCTGCTCTTCAACGGGGGTATTCTGCAACCTGCCATGCCTTCTGGTCTCATGTGATGTTAGTTCTGTGTGCAGGTTTGGAACCAGCCCCTCTACTATTTCCCACGTGTAAATTATTATGTATCTCTCCCGCCTGCGCTCAACAGAATACAGATTTAGGCTCTTTAGTCGGTCCCAGTAATTTAAATGTTTTACTGAGAGAATTCTAGCAGTAAAGGATCTCTGCACGCTCTCCAAGTCAGCAATTTACTAGCTTTGAAAAGTGCTGTCATTGTGCAGCAGTACTCCACTCTAGAGAGCACTAGCGTCTTGAAAATTATCAATATCGGCATAGCATCTCTAGTGTAAAAGGTTCTTGTTATCTAACCTGTCATTTTTCTTGCAGTTGTGACGGCTACTTTATTGTGTTCCTTAAAGGTAAGGTCTTCCAACACGAGCACACCCAAATCGTTTACAGTGCCTTTCGTTTTATGTTATGATTTGACTGTTTTTATATTTTAATTTTTCCTGTAGCGCATGAGCTGGAACTTATCTTCTTGAAGCTGGAACTTATTAAATACTATATTATTTTCTGTAGCCCATTGAAAGATCTAATTTACGTCTGATTGGAGGTTTGCCGTGTCCTCTATGTTGTCTACTTTCATAAATATCCTAGTGTCATCTGCAAACGATGATACAATGCTACAGATTGTGTCCTTGTCCATGTCCGATATGAGGACGAGAAAAAGTATTAGAGCAAGCACAGTACCCTGGGGGACTGCGCTCTTCACGGTTGATGGTCCGGATTTTATTTTGTTGACTATTACACATTGGGTTCTGTTTGTCAGGAAATTGTAGATCCATTTGCCTATTTTTCCGGTAATTCCTTTTGATAGCATTTTGTGTGCAATAACACCATGGTAACATTTGTCGAAGGCTTTTGCGAAATCTGTGTAAATTACATCAGCGTTTTGTTTGTCTTCCATGGCATCTAATGCCATATCATAGTGGTCCAGCAACTGTGATAGGCAAGAGCACCCTGTTCTGAAACCATGTTGTCCGGGGTTATGGAGATGCTGGGATTCCATGTATTTTGTAATCTTACTTCTTAGCACCCTCTCGAAAAAATAATTGATGTGTGATGTTAGTGCTATCGCTCTGTACTTTTTTGCCTCTACCACATTTCTTCCTTTATGGAGTGGTGCTATCTCTGCTGTTTTTAGTATGTCAGGGATAACGCCAGTATTTAGGCTTTGTCTCCGAAGAATGTAAAGGGCCTGCCTGCGATAACGGGACTTTTACAGTTCTTGATGAATATAGAGTTCCAAGAATCAGGGAATGGTGCAGAGTGCATAAGTATACTGTCTGTGGCTTCTTCAAAATCCAGTGGGGATAGGGTGAGATCTGATATATGATGTGATGTTGGTATCATCCATGGAAAATTAATTTGGGTTATCAATCTGTAGTGTGCTTAGTGGCTCGCTGAAAACAGAGTCGTACTGATTCCTCAGTATTTCGCTCATTTCTTTGTTGTGATCAGTGAACGTTCCACAACTCACAAACACTAACCACAACTCACAAACACTAACCACAACTCACAAACACTAACCACAAACACTAACCACAACTCACAAACACTAACCACAACTCACGAACACTAACCACAACTCACAAACACCAACCACAACTCACAAACACTGACCCTACTGTTTAAAACCCCTAACAATCTTCCTTGAAAAGAATCCTATTAACATAATATAATATATCAACGAGAAAATCAGTAGGAGCCACGAGGGGATTCGAACCAGTGCACTAGGTCCTCCCGAGGGCTCCGGACTAAGTGTGTGTGAAGATTTTACTCATGAGATCACCACTCACAACCACAAGTTTGTAAGCTTCATCAATTTTGGTTTTAATAACCTGATACTGGCTTTAAACGGTTGGAAAATAGACGTTGATGACTGAACTGTGAGCAGCAGCGAGGCTCCTATACTGTGTAGTGTTGCCCGAGCAGCGAGGCTCCTATACTGTGTGGTGTTGCTTGAGCAGCGAGGCTCCTACACTGTGTGGTGTTGCCTGAGCAGCGAGGCTCCTATACTGTGTGGTGTTGCTTGAGCAGCGAGGCTTCTACACTGTGTAGTGTTGCCTGAGCAGCGAGGCTCCTATACTGTGTGGTGTTGCTTGAGCAGCGAGGCTTCTACACTGTGTGGTGTTGACTGAGCAGCGAGGCTTCTATACTGTGTGGTGTTGCCTGAGCAGCGAGTCTCCTATACAGTGTGGTGTTGCCTGAGCAGCGAGGCTCCTATACAGTGTAGTGTTGCCTGAGCAGCGAGTCTCCTATACTGTGTAGTGTTGCCTGAGCAGCGAGACCTTTAATGACCTTTCTTTGGGATGGAGAGTGACCTTTGACCCGGGAGCTGACTCTCCACCCTGCAGGTCAGTTCTGGAGCAGGGGAGAGAGAGACAGAGATTAACGGAAGTATTTATATTTGAGTAAGAGATTTCTTGGAGTACATTGCTTAGGGACACCAGGAAGATGGGACTGTTATTGTTGGTGGTAAAGTCACTGTCGGTGGTGTCCTAGAGCTGCTGTGGTGTCCTAGTGCTGCTGTGGTGTCCTAGTGTAACTGTGGTGCCCTAGTGTAACTATAGTTCCCCTGTGTAACTGTGGTGTCCTAGTGTAACTGTCGTGCCCTAGTGTAACTGTGGTGCCCTAGTGTAACTATAGTTCCACTGTGTAACTGTCGTGTCCTAGTGCTGCTGTGGTGTCCTAGTGTAACTGTGGTGCCCTAGTGTAACTATAGTTCCCCTGTGTAACTGTGGTGTCCTAGTGTAACTGTGGTGCCCTAGTGTAACTATAGTTCCCCTGTGTAACTGTGGTGTCCTAGTGTAACTGTGGTGCCCTTGTGTAACTATAGTTCCCCTGTGTAACTGTGGTGTCCTAGTGCTGCTGTGGTGTCCTAGTGTAACTGTGGTGTCCTAGTGTAACTGTGGTGTCCTAGTGTAACTGTGGTACCCTAGTGTAACTATAGTTCCCCTGTGTAACTGTGGTGTCCTAGTGTAACTGTGGTGCCCTAGTGTAACTGTGGTGCCCTAGTGTAACTGTGGTGTCCTAGTGTAACTATAGTTCCCCTGTGTAACTGTGGTGTCCTAGTGTAACTGTGGTGTCCTAGTGTAACTGTGGTGCCCTATTGTAACTATAGTTCCCCTGTGTAACTGTGGCGTCCTAGTGTAACTGTGGTGTCCTAGTGTAACTGTGGTGTCCTAGTGTAACTGTGGTGTCCTAGTGTAACTGTGGTGCCTTAGTGTAACTGTGGTGTCCTAGTGTAATTGTGGTGTCCTAGTATAACTGTGGTGCCCTAGTGTAACTATAGTTCCCCTGTGTAACTGTGGTGTCCTAGTGTAACTGTGGTGTCCTAGTGTAACTATAGTTCCCCTGTGTAACTGTGGTGTCCTAGTGTAACTGTGGTGTCCTAGTGTAACTATAGTTCCCCTGTGTAACTGTGGTGTCCTAGTGTAACTGTGGTGTCCTAGTGTAACTGTGGTGCCCTAGTGTAACTATAGTTCCTCTGTGTAACTGTGGTGCCCTAGTGTAACTATAGTTCCCCTGTGTAACTGTGGTGTCCTAGTGTAACTGTGGTGCCCTAGTGTAACTGTGGTGTCCTAGTGTAACTGTGGTGCCCTAGTGTAACTATAGTTCCCCTGTGTAACTGTGGTGTCCTAGTGTAACTGTGGTGTCCTAGTGTAACTGTGGTGTCCTAGTGTAACTGTGGTGCCCTAGTGTAACTATAGTTCCCCTGTGTAACTGTGGTGTCCTAGTGTAACTGTGGTGTCCTAGTGTAACTGTGGTGCCCTAGTGTAACTATAGTTCCCCTGTGTAACTGTGGTGTCCTAGTGTAACTGTGGTGTCCTAGTGTAACTGTGGTGCCCAAGTGTAACTATAGTTCCCCTGTGTAACTGTGGTGTCCTAGTGTAACTGTGGTGTCCTAGTGTAACTGTGGTGTCCTAGTGTAACTGTGGTGCCCTAGTGTAACTGTGGTGTCCTAGTGTAACTGTGGTGTCCTAGTGTAACTGTGGTGTCCTAGTGTAACTGTGGTGTCCTAGTGTAACTGTGGTGTCCTAGTGTAACTGTGGTGCCCTAGTGTAACTGTGGTGTCCTAGTGTAACTGTGGTGTCCTAGTGTAACTGTGGTGTCCTAGTGTAACTGTGGTGTCCTAGTGTAACTGTGGTGTCATTGTGTAACTGTGGTGTCCTAGTGTAACTGTGGTGTCCTAGTGTAACTGTGGTGTCCTAGTGTAACTGTGGTGCCCTAGTGTAACTGTGGTGTCCTAGTGTAACTGTGGTGTCCTAGTGTAACTGTGGTGTCCTAGTGTAACTGTGGTGTCCTAGTGTAACTGTGGTGTCATTGTGTAACTGTGGTGTCCTAGTGTAACTGTGGTGTCCTAGTGTAACTATAGTACCCTAGTTTAACTATGGTGTCCAATAACAACTATAGAGGCTTAGTGTGTGTGTTTGGGACCTGGAAATGTTGTAGTTCCCAAGAACAACTGTCTATGGTGTTAATAACTCACAACCTTGGCCACAACTGCACACAACCCACAACCCACGCGCCAGCTACAACTCGACATCAGGAAATATTGTTAGTAATCCTCGGGGAGGGCGTAACGGATTACTCCAGATTTGTGGGAGGATGACAACATTTTTGTAACACTCTGTACCAGAACGGAGAAAATCCCTCTAGATTTTTAGGGGATTGACCAAAACAATGTTAGTCAAAGTATTATTTTCGATGCTATCGACGAGTTAGTGTTGTGTGGATTTTTTGGTGATGGCTGTTGTTAAGGACTTTGTTCTTGTGGTTTGTTGTTCCTTATGTTATGGTGTAGTTATTTTGCTGTTTACGTTTTAGTTCTTGTTTTATTTTTTGTTGATGATTTTGTTATTTTTTCTGTTATTGTTTATTTTAGGCCTGCATGACCGAGATTCAGCTCTTGGGCCCCGCGATTTGAGCTGTCGGTCGTCTAGCACAATTGTTCTTAATGCAACTAATTTGTCAAATCAATATTTTTGTATTTATTACTCGCTTTGGCAACGTCTTGTTGCTTTTGCTATTTACTCTTAGGCTGAAGAATTTTTTTTACCTCCTTTTGGGTCATGTGCCTTCCTAATTTGAATATACAATCGATTTGTTCAGCTGAACCTCAAAGTGGTCAATCGATTTTGACCACTTTATTTGTCTACAAAGTCAATTTCACTTAGAAAATTATGTGATATTATCGTATTCTGTAACAGGTTCTCCATTGCAGTGAGACGAGGTAAAGTTCCCTCAGTATTTCCTAGTAGCACATGTCCCTCACCTCCGGAACGGGTTTTGTTGTAAATCTTTGGATATTTTCTCGATTTATTTTGTGATTTTCTGGATAAGTTCTACGTTTGTCAAAGTTCTTGAACGTTTTTACGGACGTTGGTCAGTTTGGTGTAAGTTGAAAGCATTATTTCCTTATGTGTGGATTTGATTGATCACATTTCGACTAAAAGTTTTTTTTCAATTAGGAAACTATAATCTGACTCCATCTTGTCAGCTGAGAGACTCTTCTCATTTTTGTTTCTATCCCTACAAGTGTGCAGTTGTGCGTCTTGCTGCAGCTGCCATTTATCAGACAACTTCTCGAGTGTCTAGTTCACTTTGCTATATACACACACATATATATATATATATATATATATATATATATATATATATATATATATATATATATATATATATATATATATATATATATATATATATATATATATATATGTGTGTGTGTGTGTGTGTGTTCCTTCTCTGTTCTAATGTTTTTAATTTTGGTTCATCAGCAAATATTAATATGAAGGAATGTACTTCCTCGGTCTGATCGTTGATGTATATTAGGAATGAAATGTGTCCTAGTACTGACCCGTGTGTGTGTGTGTGTATGTGTGTGTGTGTGTATATATGTGTGTGTGTGTACTCACCTATTTGTGCTTGCGGGGGTTGAGCTTTGGCTTTTTGGTCCCGCCTCTCAACTGACAATCAACTGGTGTACAGGTTCCTGAGCCTATTGGGCTCTATCATATCTACATTTGAAACTGTGTATGGAGTCAGCCTCCACCACATCACTTCCTAATGCATTCCATCCGTTAACTACTCTGACACCGAAAAAGTTCCTTCTAACGTCTCTGTGGCACATGTGGGAACTCAGTTTCCACCTGTGTCACCTTGTTCGCGTCCCGCCAGTGTTGAATAGTTTATCCTTGTTTACCCGGTTGATTCCCCTGAGGATTTTGTAGGTTGTGATCATGTCTCCCCTTACTGTTCTGTCTTCCAGTGTCGTAAGGTGCATTTCCCGCAGCCTTTCCTCGTAACTCATGCCTCTTAGTTCTGGGACTAGTCTAGTGGCATACCTTTGGACTTTTTCCAGCTTCATCTTGTGCTTGACAAGGTACGGGCTCCATGCTGGGGCCGCATACTCCAGGATTGGTCTTACATATGTTGTGTACAAGATTCTGAATGTTTCCTTACACAGGTTCCTGAACGCCGTTCTGATGTTAGCCAGCCTCGCATATGCCGAAGACGTTATTCTTTTTATGTGGGCTTCAGGAGACAGGTTTGGTGTGATATCAACTCCTAGATCTTTCTCCCTGTCTGAGAGAACTTAAGTACTTCATCTCCTATTTTGTATCCTGTGTCTGGCCTCCTGTTTCCACTGCCTAGTTTCATTACTTTGCATTTACTCGGGTTGAACTTCAACAGCCATTTGTTGGACCATTCACTCAGTCTATCTAGGTCATCTTGTAACCTCCTACTATCATCCTCTGTTTCAATCCTCATAATTTTTGCATCGTCGGCAAACATTGAGAGGAACGAATCTTTACCCTCTGGGAGATCATTTACGTATACCAGAAACAGTATAGGTCCAAGGACTGACCCCTGCGGGACTCCACTTGTAACGTCTCGCCAATCTGAGACCTCAACCCTCACACAGACTCGTTGTCTCCTGTTGGTTAGGTACTCCTCTATCCACCGGAGTACCTTCCCTTTCGCTCCAGCCTGCATCTCCGACTTGTGTGTGTGTGTGTCTGAGTGTTTATTCGTTCTAAGCAACCAATGAGAATGCTATATTTCAGAGCAAAAGGCTTTAAACTGCCTAAATTTGCAAGCAATGAACATTTCAGTGGTCGTATTTTCTTCTAACAAGACTTCCGTTGCTAATATGTTTGGCTAATGTTAAGTAACAATGAATGCATTTTCAATCCACTGAATACCACAACCAACACATTTTGGAGTACAGGAGTGGAACTGGTGCCAGTATTCTCTCCCACACTTGGTAACACCCCACCTCACTCCTCACCCAACCAGGACAAAATTAATCTCTTAGAGAGAGCCATTGCGGGCTCCTCATTCTTTAATACCTAACTAATTCCTAATTGCGCCAGAGAACGCATAATGACTTTCGCTTTAAGTGTAACTCAACTAATTAAGTTTCGGTAGAATTACATTAAATATGACAGGACGCTGCAATTCCAAAATTGTTTTAATTACACTTTCGAATGAAATGACAGTAATAATATTATTTGCAAATGGGTAATTATTTCGTGTTGCCTTTTGGTATGTTATATAATAATGAAATTTCACTTTATCGTCTGTTTGAAAACAATTGAATTTATGAAAAAAAATATTAAATATTACTTGCCGAGTAATTAGAATGAATGAATTACGCTGTCAATATTTATGACACAATAAGAAGTATTAATATTATTATTATTAAGAGAATTGCTATCTCTCTGAGGACTCTGTATACCACTGGGTTCTCGTGTTGTGTAATGGATGTTCCTGGTCCCTCAATGCCGTCTGACGGAGCGGATACACCCACACCGCTCCCGGTACCTGATGCACTGATACATTCCTGCAGAAATAAATTCAGTTAAGCCGTAATACACAGCTGCAGTGATGTAGTTATTCACGTAGAAATAATGATGTGATAATACAGTGGTGTATTGCCATGCTGTGATGTAGTAATATAATGATGTGATAATACAGTGGTGTATTGCCATGCTGTGATGTAGTAATATAATGATGTGATAATACAGTGGTGTATTGCCCTGCTGTGATGTAGTAATATAATGATGTGATAATACAGTGGTGTATTACCATGTTGTGATGTAGTAATATAATGATGTGATAATACAGTGGTGTATTGCCCTGCTGTGATGTAGTAATATAATGATGTGATAATACAGTGGTGTATTACCATGTTGTGATGTAGTAATATAATGATGTGATAATACAGTGGTGTATTGCCCTGCTGTGATGTAGGTAATATAATGATGTGATAATACAGTGGTATATTACCATGTTGTGATGTAGTAATATAATGATGTGATAATACAGTGGTGTATTGCCCTGCTGTGATTGTAGTAATATAATGATGTGATAATACAGTGGTATATTACCATGTTGTGATGTAGTAATATAATGATGTGAATAATACAGTGGTGTATTACCATGCTGTGATGTAGTAATATAATGATGCTGTAGTTATCTGATGTAGGGAAGCTGAAATACTTTAGTACTGCAATACAACAGTAATACAATATGATATAAAGTAATGTAGTAGGACAGTAAAATTGATGCATCATGACAATAATGCAGTTGTATAATAATGTGGGAAAAATACAATCGGGCCTATAATGCAGTAATACACAAAACACTGGTGTTGTAATGTAGTTATGTTAATATCAGAAATGTATTAATACAATAATGCATTTTTATTGTACAAATGAAATTATGAAGAATTAAGCATTATATAACACCACACATATGTCCGTTTACATTATAAACAGTTATGTTGCAATACAGTATTATTGTAATAAATAAAATACAAGAGTGATATAATAATACAATAGTAATATCGTAATACAGTAATGCAATATGGTAATATCGTAATACAAAAACGTAATAATCTCTTCAAGAAAGAAGACAATAAAGACACAATCCCGACTAGAACACACACGTAATGCGAACCATTACCAGTCACCACATAGTCCCAGCTGATATCCTCTCGCAGCATTCATCAATTTTCGACAGAAAGAATAACTGCAGAGGCGATTGATTAAAATGGTTATCGGAACACCTGTGCATCCGCTGCGTGATTGGCCTTCTCGCAAGAGTTGGAATTGGTGTTCAGAAATTGGAAGGAAGTGGAATTGGGATTAGGTGATCTAAAGCTGGAATTGTGAACATTGGTACTAAATTGTCTAAGAGATGTGATGAGAAATTATATTAGAATAATCTAAAATTGGCGACGCGAAATTGGAAGTAAATGATTTCTAACTGATGGGAAAAGTTACATTGTTTAAATTCCTTATCCTCTCTCTCTCTCTCTCTCTCTCTCTCTCTCTCTCTCTCTCTCTCTCTCTCTCTCTCTCTCTCTCTCTCTCTCTCTCTCTCTCTCTCTCTCTCTCTCTCTCTCTCCCTCTCTCTCTCTCTCTCTCTCTCTCTTCTCCTCTCTCTCTCTCTCTCTCTCTCTCTCTCTCTCTCTCTCTCTCTCTCTCTCTCCCTCTCTCCCTCTCTCCCTCTCTCCCTCTCTCCCTCTCTCTCTCTCTCTCTCTCTCTCTTCTCTCTCTCTCTCTTCTCTCTCTCTCTCTCTCTCTCTCTCTCTCTCTCCCCCTCCTCCCTCTCTCCCTCTCTTTCTCTCCTCTCTCTCTCTCTCTCTCTCTCTCTCTCTCTCTCTCTCTCTCTCTCTCTCTCTCTCTCTCTCTCTCTCTCTCTCTCTCTCTCTCTCTCTCTGTTACTTCACCCAGTGTTATAGTCTAGATCTATGTATGTGCCATTATAAACAATATTGTATTAATGTCTATCTTAGTTATCTTGAGATGATTTCATGGCTTAGCGTCCCTGCGGCCCGGGACGCAGGGTCGACCAGGCCTCCTTTTCTACTGCATATTATTAGATCATTAAAGTTGAATTCAGTATGAGATGAAGGATCTCTTGTGGAGTATTACCCATGATAAAGATACAGCCAGAGTAATACTTTTCATTTAGTTTTATACCTTGAGACATAGTCCTGAGGACAGATTCACGAAGCAGTTACGCAAGTACTTACGAACATGTACATCTTTCTTCAATCTTTGACGGCTTTGGTTACATTTATTAAATAGTTTACAAGCATAAAACCGCCCAATCAACTGTTGTTATTGATATAAACAGTCTCCTGGTGCTTCGGAACTCACTGTTTAATAATTGTAAACAAAGCCTCCAAAGATTGAGAAAAGATGTACACGTTCGTACGTGCTTGCGTAACTGCTTCGTGAATCTGGCAGCTGGTCCTTAGCAATGAGGCCACAGACTTTCCACCAGTGTTGAAGGCGACGGGGAATTGTCCGATTCAGGAATCAGAAACTCGCAATAATTCCTCTCCTGCAATTTTCTACACTGTCCTGAGCTGTTGAGTAATGAATACTGTAGGTGTTGCCAGCGGTGTGTATATACTGAGGGGTGTGACTTGTCGTGTATACTGAGGGTATGGCTTTCTAAGTATATAGTGAAGATACTGGTTGTGACATACTGTATATTAAAGCTGTAGTTTCTGGCACATATACTGATGATGAATCTGGTGGTGTATACTGATGATCCGACTAGTGGAATGAACTGAAGGTGTGACTTGGTTGTATACTGAGGGCGTGGCCTGTGGTGTATACTGAAGTAATACCATATACACGTTGTATAAACCCAAAGCACGACATAAGTAGACAAGTGTTTACCCTTCCTAACATCATTTGTTACGTCATACTTTAACATACAATAGTCAACTCTCTCATTTAATGCAGAATTATTCAGCAAAATACATGTGATCACAAGTGTAAACATTGCCAGTATAATCACCATACATTTACTCAAAGTATCTTAATTCTTAAAAGTTTTTATAAGCAACATAAAAATGATTTTATAAAAGACGTTTAGGCTTTGATATCTTATTGATGCAATATTTGTGTTGCAAATGCATGAAACATTTAGTCTTGCGTTGAAAAAAATGTATATGGGTAATATTTGCTATTATATTTCTTCTGGTATATTAATTAATACAAATATATTTTGACTATTAAAATCTGATATATGCCGTCCCTTGCATAAGTACCATGATATATTCTGACCCTGACATAAGTACCATGATATATTCTGACCCTACAATAATTACCATGATATATTCTGACCCTACAATAAGTACCATGACATATTCTGACCCCTGAAATAAGTACCATGATATATTCTGTCACTACCATAAGTACCATGATATAGTCTGACACTTCCATAAGTACCATGATATATTCTGACCCTGATATAAGTACAATGATATAGTCTGATCCTGACATAAGTAGCATGATATATTCTGACCCTGGCATAAGTACCATGATATATTCTGTCACCTGACATAAGTACCATGATATATTCTGACCCTACCATAAGTACCATGATATATTCTGACCCTGACATAAGCACCATGATATATTCTGACCCCTGGCATAAGTACCTTGATATATTCTGACCCCTGACATGAGTACCATGATGTATTCTGACCCCTGGCATAAGTACCATGATATATTCTGACCCCTGACATAAGTACCATGATATATTCTAACCCTGACATAAGTACCATGATATATTCTAACCCTGACATAAGTACCATGATGTATTCTGACCCCTGACATAAGTACCATGATATATTCTGACACTGACATAAGTACCATGATATATTCTGACCCCTGATATAAGTACTATGATATATTCTGACCCCTGGCATAAGATCCATAAGAGCCTAGTATATTATAATAATAATATTCATCTGTTATCACGAAAATAAAAAAAATTAAACATTTTAACGTGACGACCGTCCTCGATATTTTCTACTAATATGTGAATAGAGTTCACTCGCTTTCAGTCCATCCTACCCAATCAAATCCTGCAGCAAAGCTTCCCAGATATGGCAATACAACTTTGCAAATTGAAAACAAAATCCCCTTGTATTTTGTCCCTAGAGGCATATGTTGCAGCACAGTGAAGTTCCCCCTTTGGCCATCAATCACCTGAGTTCCCATTTTCTGTCAACTTTTTTTTAGTGTTGACAGAGCAACAAAAGATGAATTGATATTGCATTGCTCCATTTTATTTTTTTATTGATTATACTATTTACGCATTTTGTTTCTTTTGTCCATTTGGATATTTGTGTGTTTGCTAGGCGTGAAGGTAGTTTAGTGAATGACACTTTTGATTAGAATCACACAGGTGTTTTTTTTGTGTTGTAATACTGTATCTGAAAACTACATACATACATGCCAGCCCTGAGGGCCTGGCTGTGTGTACGCATGCTAACACTTTTCTTTACAAAGGGTCACTCAGTGGGCTTAGCTTACTGGACACTCAGAGCATTTTTTACTGGCCACTCAGAGCATTTATACTGGCCAATCAAAGCATTTCTTACTGGCCACTCAGAGCATTTCTTACTGGCCACTCAGAGCATTTATACTGGCCACTCAGAGCATTTCTTACTGGCCACTCAGAGCATTTCTTACTGGCCACTCAGAGCATTTCTTTTTGGCCACTCAGAGCATTTCTTACTGGCCATTCAGAGCATTTCATACTGGCCACTCAGAGCATTTATACTGGCCACTCAGAGCATTTATACTGGCCACTTATAGCATTTATTTCTGGCCAATCAGTGAGCATTTCTTACTGTCCAATCAGTGAGCATTTCTTACTGTCCAATCAGTGAGCATTTCCTACTGGCCACTCAGAGCATTTATTACCGACCATTCCGAGAGCTCTTCACACTTGTCACTAAACGAACTTAGTTACCAGTCCACTCAGAGCGCTTGACCATCTGGCCAATCAGAAAATGTTTCATTCAGGTCATTCACTGATCATCGCTTGCTGGCAACTTAACGTGATTGAATATAACGACCAAAAAACTCTTTGGTTCACAGATTATTAGATCTATTAGTCACTGAAAACCCTTTCAGTACTTTCGATATAATACTGCAAGGATTATTTGTTGTTGTTCCGGGGCTAGTGGTATTTCCAATTGCTTATTCCTCTTAGGTATAGAAATTCGCTATTTCCCCCCCCCCCCGAACTTTGTTTTTGGTCAGGATCGTCTTGGCTCAAGCAGTAGAACTTAATGGATGAAAGTGTGTAAGTTGCTGACCAGAGGAAGCGTCACCAAGCTTTTTCCAGCTTCTTCACCGGACAAGCTGGCTCAGAGCTTTGCCACAATGGGACCCGTCTGTTTTACATAGTTGGAATAACCTGAAACCCCTGCGAGTGGCGCCTCTTCCTTGACAGCACATTTAGGAAGCACAACGCCGTGCTGCTGCATAATGGGAACAATTAATTATCAGAAGGCGCCAAGAAGGAAGACGATGTTGCACTCTATGATGCCCGTCCGTCCGTCCCCTGGTTCACTCGGTTCACCTCAAACACATCTACAACAGCATCAAGCCCTAGCTGCCCGTCTTGAAGTACGATGAGCACGGTTGGCAGCTCATCAGACTTCAAAGTGGTGGCATTCCTGACGGGTCTACGAAGCGACTTGACCAAGTGTCCTTGTTGTCTTGACCTCCTGGTCAGTAGACACCTAAGCGCTCTAACACAGCAGGCGGAGCTCTCTGTAGAAAGGAACAACGTCAAATGGGCGCCTCTGGTGGGTCCCCAGAGAGTGATGATGCCACCAATGTACACCAAGTTGGGCCTTATGAAACATTTGACCACGTCTCTAGGTGAGGAGTCAAGCAGGCAGCCTTCAGGTACCTTCAATATTGCTTCCCTAAGCTGCCTGTCTGACCTTTCAAAGACGCCGGCTTTGAAAGGTCACAGCTGGCGTCGTTGCATGACCACAAATGAAGAATATCCAGCAGTGCAAAGAATTCTCCATAAGCTCACTAGGAAAGAGAAAGCGGCTTGCAACAGCTGTGTCGCAGCGGTTTGGCGAGGCAGTCACTGGGTTGAAAACTATGTGGACTCCGGTGAGGAACTAGGACACGAGGGCCTGCAGGATATCCTACACAGTCGATATCTCTGATACTCATCTTGATAAATTCAAGAAGATGGGAGCGTACTCTGAGGAGGAAGGTAAAGGCTTCCACCAGTATATACTGAATTTTGAACGCCGCTATCAGCGTCAATATAAGGAAAACATAACGGGAGAATACATTTGGGAGCTGATTTGTAAGTGATTTGCAAAACAATAGTAAGTCTCAAGAAACTAAAACTAAATGTATTCTGGTTATTTTTTAATGAAAATGTATATCGTATACACATTTCAAATGGATATAAATTTGTATTAAATATACAAATGAATATGTATATTTTTGTTTAAGGGAAAACTATTATTTAAGACACTAGGAAATAATAGTTATTTTCTATACTTTTTAGGCATAAACAATTAGGAAATTACGCTTACATTACAATCAGGAAACTTACCAAGCTTATTTATCACTCAGAAAGCTTAGCCTAACACCCACTAACAGCTTTCCTTGTTGGCAGATCAGAGAGATTTGCTGTTGCCTACGAAAAAAGATTCATTTACTCAAAATAAAAACCCAGAATATAATAAAATATATAATAATCCTGAAAAACTAAATAATCCCAAAAATCATTTGAACAAATAAAATATGAAATAAAAACTTGAGCAAAGTCAAATAAATTTTTAAATCTTTTACTGTACTTTAAGACTTTTTCAGCTACTAAAGGAAAAAGAAAATGAACATATAAAATTCCATAAAATTTACAGAACCTTCACGATATACTAAAAACTATAATATTAATAAGAGAGTATCTTTGTGCTGGTGGGGGATGTTCTGACATGTTCTTGAATGTTAGTATTGGTTTTGAGTTCTTCTTAATGTTCGTGATGCTGCCTCTGGACATTTGTGAGTGTTCCTGGTGCTGCTCTGTGGACATTTGTGAGTGTTGCTGGTGCTGCTCTGTGGACACCTGTGTGTGTTGCTGGTGCTGCACTGTGGACACCTGTGTGTGTGTTGCTGGTGTTGCTCTGTGGACATCTGTGTGTGTGTTGCTGGTGCTGCTCTGTGGACATTTGTGAGTGTTGCTGGTGCTGCTCTGTGGACACTTGTGTGTGTTGCTGGTGCTGCTCTGAGGGACATCTGTGTGTGTTGCTGGTGCTGCTCTGTGGACATCTGTGTGTGTTGCTGGCGTTGCTCTATGGACACGTGTTGTGTTGCTGATGCTGCTCTGTGGACATCTGTGTGTGTTGCTGATGCTGCTCTGTGGACACCTGTGTGTGTTGCTGGTGCTGCTCTGTGGGACATCTGTGTGTGTTGCTGGTGCTGCTCTGTGGACACTTGTGTGTGTTGCTGGTGCTGCTCTGTGGACACTTGTGTGTGTTGCTGGTGCTGCTCTGTGGACACCTGTGTGTGTGTTGCTGGTGCTGCTCTGTGGACACCTGTGTGTGTTGCTGGTGCTGCTCTGAG
>NC_091230.1:16443771-16636271 GCF_040958095.1 Procambarus clarkii
CCCAAACAATAAGTTTTGACAACACTCTCTGATTCACGTCTTCCTGATACAAATATCTTTCAGGAGCGTCTATTATAAAGTCAACGGTGGCCATCACTGCGAGACTCAGAATGGACACAGCTTGTGTCTCCACTCTTGGCTTCTTGACATTCATATTAGAGGCGTGTAGCTCACTCATTAATATACCCTGTGATAAAAGGCCCTCTAGTGGGATTGGTTCACACACACATACACCGAAGATTGACGGTTGAGAGGCGGGGCCAAAGAGCCAAAGCTCAACCCCCACAAACACAAATTGGTGAGTACAAATAGGTGAATACACACCAATAAGGCAGAAATACACTCATACTGACCTATAAGGTAGACATACACTCATACAGACCTATAAGGCAGATATACACTCATAGAGACCTATAAGGCAGACATACACTCATACTGACCTATAAGGCAGACATACACTCATACTGACCTATAAGGCAGACATACCTAATGACAGACATAAATATACTAACGAGAAGAGGAGTAAAATAACTCTAGACAATAGTTGCCATAATATGGTGTAATAGTGGAGGATTACATGTGGCTTAGTTACTGGCTTAGTGTGTGTGTGGCCAGACTTGTGGCTGTGTGTGTGTGGCCAGGCTTGTGGCTGTGTGTGTGTGGCCAGGCTTGTGGCTGTGTGTGTGTGACCAGACTTTTGGCTGTGTGTGTGGCCAGGCTTGTGGCTGTGTGTGTGTGGCCAGGCTTGTGGCTGTGTGTGTGTGACCAGACTTTTGGCTGTGTGTGTGTGGCCAGGCTTGTGGCTGTGTGTGTGTGGCCAGGCTTGTGGTTGTGTGTGTGTGACCAGGCTTGTGGCTGTGTGGCCAGGCTTGTGGCTGTGTGTGTGTGGCCAGGCTTGTGGCTCAGTGTGGCCAGGATTGTGGCCGTGTGTGTGTGTGCCTAAGTGTGTGTGTGTGGCCAGGCTTGTTGCTGTGTGTGTGTGGCCAGGCTTGTGGCTTAGTGTGGCCAGGATTGTGGCTGTGTGTGTGTGGCTAAGTGTGTGTGTGGCCAGGCTTGTTGCTGTGTGTGTGTGGCCAGGCTTGGCTTAGTGTGACCAGGCTTGTGGCTGTGTGTGTGTGTGTGGCCAGGCTTGTGGCTGTGTGTGTTTGTGGCCAGACTTGTGGCTGTGTGTGTGTGGCCAGGCTTGTGGCTAAGTGTGGCCAGGCTTGTGGCTGTGTGTGTGTGTGGCCAGGCTTGTGGCTGTGTGTGTGTGTGGCCAGACTTGTGGCTTAGTGTGTGTGTGGCCAGGCTTATGACTTAGTGTGGCCAGGCTTGCGGCTTAGTATGTGTTCATGAGTAGTGTGGGTTAATAGGTGGTGTTGGTTAATGAGTAGTGTGGGTTAATGAGTAGTGTGGGTTAATAGGTGGTGTTGGTTAATGAGTAGTGTGGGTTAATGGGTGGTGTGGGTTAATGAGTAGTGTGGGTTAATGGGTGGTGTGGGTTAATGGGTGGTGTGGGTTAATGGGTGGTGTGGGTTAATGGGTGGTGTAGGTTAATGGGTAGTGTGGGTTAATGGGTGGTGTGGGTTAATGGGTGGTGTGGGGTTAATGAGTAGTATGGATATTGCCTTGATAAACTTATTGAGTTACAATAAACTAATTCCCGCATAACGCGTCCCCGCACTACACTACAATATGTCACACTACACTACAATGTTACACTACACTACAATATGTCACACTACACTACAATATGTTACACTACACTACAATATGTTACACTACACTACAATATGTCACACTACACTACAATATGTTACACTACACTACAATATGTCACACTACACTACAATATGTCACACTACACTACAATATGTACACTACACTACAGTATGTCACACTACACTACAATATGTCACACTACACTACAATATGTCACACTACACTACAATATGTCACACTACACTACAATATGTTACACTACACTACAATATGTTACACTACACTACAATATGTTACACTACACTACAATATGTCACACTACACTACAATATGTTACACTACACTACAATATGTCACACTACACTACAATATGTCACACTACACTACAATATGTCACACTACACTACAATATGTTACACTACACTACAATATGTCACACTACACTACAATATGTCACACTACACTACAATATGTCACACTACAGTATGTCACACTACACTACAATATGTCACACTACACTACAATATGTTACACTACACTACAATATGTCACACTACACTACAATATGTCACACTACACTACAATATGTCACACTACAATATGTTATACTACACTACAATATGTCACACTACATTACAATATGTCACACTACACTACAATATGTCACACTACACTACAATATGTCACACTACACTACAATATGTTACACTACACTACAATATGTCACACCACTCTTCATTACACTGTAATATATCACACGACACAGCGCAACACAATACGACACACCACAACACAGCGCTACACAATACAACACAACACGACACAGCGCTACACAACACAACACGACACAGCGCTACACAACACAACGCTACACAACACGACACAGCTGTGCTTCACACGGCTCAACACCACATTATAATAAATTATGCTCTATGACTTTGCGCTCGCACCCATATTTTCCGCCTCTTTGTCATTGACCTAACCAAGGGGGGTTGAGTCCATGCCATTGACCTAACCAAGGGGGTTGAGTCCATGCCATTGACCTAACCAAGGGGGTTGAGTCCATGACATTGACCTAACCACAGAGGAAGACCATGCCATTGACCTAACCAATGGGGTTGAGTACATGTCATTGACCTAACCACAGAGGAAGACTTTATGCCATTGACCTAACCAAGGGGGGAGGCATGCCAACAAGTCAATGTTTGAGGAAGATTAAAAATAACGAGAAAGGTTGTGACTGGAAAACTGTAGAATACTCCAAGGAGATCAAGAGAGAGACGTAATGAGACTGTCCCGGGATATGGCTGCAGGAACTAACAGTGAGAACACTGCACAGCACGTGCTGTGCAGTGCAGGACAAAGGAGAAGAAGCCAATAGGCTGATGAGACACAGTAAACACCTCCCTCAGTCAATTAAAGAACAATTTCTTGGCCTGGCTGTTTTACCGAATCATACCTTAGAGGCAAACATAGATATGATACCGTCGTCAGCATTCTTAAGAGTAACAGATATCAGACCGGCCTTCCGCGGCCTCAGTCAGGCGTTGAGAACACTACATCAACTATACATCACCGGTTCTAGGAATATGCAGCCCCTCCGGCCTGATGTTCTCGTCTCATAAAGCATATAGGAGACTTGAGAAGGTGCAACATTGCTCATCCCAGAACCTGGTGTGATGGGGTATGAGAATAAATGAGCTGGACCTCACGATGCTGGAAATAATAAGAGACACCAAATGATTGAATCATATAATAGAACTGATAGCATAAAATAGAGGAAAATGTATAGAGATAGTAATAGAACTAGAGATCAAGGATAGAATCTAGAGTCACAGATGAGCCATAAAGATATGAGGAAATGCTCCTCTTGGTTAAGAATAGTTGGAAAACTAAATAAGATACTAAACGAGGAGGTCGAAATTGCCAACTCCTTCCACAATGTTAATCATTGTATTAGACTATTGACGTCTTGAAAGAGAGCGATGGGACGTCAAGGATCTGAAGATAGCTCTTGAAGCCACAAATATTGAGCAAACACACACACACACACACAAAATCAGGTAGTCTATCTTTTAAATCTATCTTTCCCAGTTCATGAGAATGATTACCAACAATGGAGTGGTGGAGGCTGACTCCATACACAGTTTCAAGTGTAGATATGATAGAGCCCAGTAGGCTCAGGAACCTGTACACCAGTTGATTGACGTTTGAGAAGCGGGACCAAAGAGCCAGAGCTCAACCCCCGCAATCACAACTAGGTGAGTACACACACACACATTAGGCAGTGATGTGGTGGAGGCTGACTCCATACACAGTTTCAAATGTAGATATGATAGAGCCCAGTAGGCTCAGGAATCTGTACACCAGTTGATTGACAGTTGAGAGGCGGAACCAAAGAGCCAAAGCTCAACCCCCGCAAGCACAATTAGGTGAGTACAAACACAGGTGGAAACTGAGTGCCCAAATGAGACACAGAGATATTAAAAAGAACTTTTTTAGTGTCAGAGTGGTTGACAAATGGAATGCATTAGGAAGCGATGTGGTGGAGGCTGACTCCATACACAGTTTCAAGTGTAGATATGATAGAGCCCAATAGGCTCAAGAACCTGTACACCTGTTGATTGACGGTTGAAAGGCGGGACCAAAGAGCCAGAGGTCAACCCCCGCAAGCACAACTAGGTGAGTACACACACAAGGGGAGCCGGCGGCCGAGCGGACAGCACACTGAACACATGATCCTGTAGTCCCGGGTTCGATCCCAGGCGTCGGCGAGAAACGATGGGCAGAGTTTTTCGAACTATGCCTCTGTTACCTAGCAGTAAATAGGTACCTGGGAGTTAGTCAGCTGTCATAGGGTGTGTGTGGTGTGGGAAAAAAAAGTAGTAGTAGTAGAAACAGTTGATTGATAGTTGAGAGGCGGGCCGAAAGAGCAGAGCTCAACCCCCCAAAACACAACTAGGTGAATACACATACACAGAAGGGAAAATAATTTCTGAAAGACTTAAAACTACTATCACGAACATTGTACTCCAGTAGGAGATAGCACACACCTCTTCAACCCTCCACAAACTATACCACTCCATCACCATTCTCCTCGCGTGATATTTTAAATCTATCTTTCCCAGTTCATGAGAATGATTACCAACAAGTCTTCGTGCGTGATTGGACTACGACTAGTGTTTCCGTGCGTGTGTGGGTGAAGACATTAGCTGTTCTCGTTTCGTGTGTGTCTGTTACCTCCAAACTGCGTCTGCGTTGACTGTCTATGTTTCCGTATGGGGCCTCAGTTGTCTGCTGCCTATCTGCTTGTGTGACTGGGTAGCGCTCTAGCTGTTGTCGTTTAGACAGTATTTAGCTAGTTAAAGATCAAACATCCTTCAGAATCCGTATTATTGGGAGGTTTTTATACATTGTTTTGTTGAAATCCTTAACACTGGGATATAAGAAATAATTTATATATCTTCTTTCCTAAATATCAGCGACATTTTATCGGCATATGTGTTCCTATTACCATAAAGTAAAGGTTCGCTGTATGATCACACAATGTTTATTGAACAATTGGATATTACAGCGTCCTGTTGAAAAGATAACATCTGTGAAGCTGTTATTTGTTCTTATGATCCAAGATGACTGCATCAGCTGGGCCCCTAACACAGCATTCATGACATACCTGTGTTTGTTTAATTAATCTTTGCACTACCTGTTGCTCAGCTCCGGCTCAGTCGATGATCAACTAATTCATCTTGCGTGAGATAACATGAAGAGTTTTAGCGACTGTAACCTGTTAACACTAACGATTAAGTACATTTATTAATCGTTTTAAATACCACGACCACTTTAGAATACGTATTATCTATATCTTTTATTGTTTAATAATATATAAATTAAGAAGTTATGCCTGAAATAATCGACAGGTATAACGACAACAGAAGACTCGACATCAGCGAGGCCCTACACATCAAAAAGTCAAGACCAGCAATCAACAGCCAGTTAACACATATCTACATTCTACCCACTTCAAGACCCCGAACCAACACAGAGACAGTAGAAGCAAGAACATAAGTTTCTTATGTTCATACATGTAATAGCCTATTAATATCCATTATGTTTCATCCACTTGTTCATCTCCATCACGTCCTGGACCACCTCACCCCAAGAGAATAAAGTCTTTGCAAAAGCTTGGTAAATTTGTCTTTGAAAATGTAAGGAGTGCCTTGCAAAATCCTTCCCTAGGCCTGAGATCATAATTAATTGTGAAAATGAACTATGCAAAGTTAATTTTTCAACTTTCCTCGACAATGAAGAAAAACCTAAGAAATATTGAGAACATTCGTGTTAGAATAATTAATCTTAACCTTTCGATCATAATCAACAATATATATATATATATATATATATATATATATATATATATATATATATATATATATATATATATATATAATATCACCCCTGAAGGATTCGAACCCAGACAGTCAGGGCTCCATGAACCATAGTGTATAAAGTATTATACCAACTAGATCATACTGACTGTACAACCACATACATAATTTTGTTTAAGTAAGATTTTTAACCTCAAACAATCTTTCACATTTTCGTTGAGCGTGATTACTTCTATAGTAAAAATTAATTGCTTTAGTTTCAAAGGAAAATATAAATTAAAAATTAGTGGTACTAATACTGACGCGAGACAGTCGATATTTGAATGAGAATTAAAAATAGAATCCGCCGAACACGGAACAAGTCATTAAAACGATGTCCTAAATTATTTCTGGCTTTATTTTCGCTCTGCTTTATCTTTATTCTCGCTCTGCTTTATTTTCATTTTCTGCTTTATCTTTATTCTCGCTCTGCTTTATTTTCATTCTCGCTCTGCTTTATTTTTATGCTCACTCTGCTTTATCTTTATTCACGCTCTGCTTTATCTTTATTCTCACTCTTCTTTATCTATATTTTCTCTCTCTGGTTTATCTTTGTTCTCACTCTTCTTTATCTATATTCTCTCTCTCTGGTTTATCTTTATTCTCGCTCTGCTTTATCTTCCATATGTATGTGTCGTTCTTTAACTTTATTTTCAGCTCGTGTCTGAGAGAATAAATGTATGACTCCATCTCTCCCTCACATTCCCTGATGCAGAATATGTCACCACAAAACTTGTATCCAAAAAGTTAATTTTTTTCCATTTCCACGTGAAGTTGCTGTATCTAAATCCATAAAACAAACAACTATTTTGAATAATTCGTATACTGTTTACAGGAGCCTCGAACCGTTCACACAGCCGGAGACAAGAGTACCCAGCAAATACTCGAGCATTCAGCTGCTCATTCAGTCTCGTTAATAATTTTCCAGAATTTTTATTAATGTCGACAGCATTACAACACTGGCGATCATGAGTCATAACTGCTCACCATTTGTTATCTGTGGACATGACGGTAGAACCCGAGGACATGAACTTTAGCTGAGGTCATGTTCAAGCTGGGAACATTATTTTGATTTGTGAACCTGCAGAACATGTTAGAAATGAGGGCATGATTTTGAACTGAAGATACGACTTGAGAATGGTCCCGGAACGCCACACAATCGACTTGAGAATGGTCAGTCGATATTTGAATGAATAAATTAAGATAAATCTTAATTTATCATGAGGGCATGATAAATTAGGAAGAAGTTATACCTGAAATAATCGACAGGTATAACGACAACAGAAGACTCGACATCAGCGAGGCCCTACACATCAAAAAGTCAAGACCAGCAATCAACAGCCAGTTAACACATATCTACATTCTACCCACTTCAAGACCCCGAACCAACACAGAGACAGTAGAAGCAAGAACATAAGCTTCTTATGTTCATACATGTAATAGCCTATTAATATCCATTATGTTTCATCCACTTGTTCATCTCCATCACGTCCTGGACCACCTCACCCCAAGAGAATATAAGTCTTTGCAAAAGCTTGGTAAATTTGTCTTTGAAAATGTAAGGAGTGCCTTGCAAAACTCTTCCCTAGGCCTGAGATCATAATTAATTGTGAAAATGAACTATGCAAAGTTAATTTTTCAACTTTCCTCGACAATGAAGAAAAACCTAAGAAATATTGAGAACATTCGTGTTAGAATAATTAATCTTAACCTTTCGATCATAATCAACAATTTATATATATATATATATATATTTATATATATATATATATATATATATATATATATATATATATATATATATATATATATATATATATATATATATAGATATATATCTAATATCACCCCTGAAGGATTTGAACCCAGACAGTCAGGGCTCCATGAACCATAGTGTATCCAGTATTATGCCAACTAGATCATACTGACTGTACAACCACATACATAATTTTGTTTAAGTAAGATTTTTAACCTCAAACAATCTTTCACATTTTCGTTGAGCGTGATTACTTCTATAGTAAAAATTAATTGCTTTAGTTTCAAAGGAAAATATAAATTAAAAAATAGTGGTACTAATACTGACGCGAGTCAGTCGATATTTGAATGAGAATTAAAAACAGAATCCGCCGAACACGGAACAAGTCATTAAAACGATGTCCTAAATTATTTCTGGCTTTATTTTCGCTCTGCTTTATCTTTATTCTCGCTCTGCTTTATCTTTATTCTCGCTCTGCTTTATTTTCATTCTCACTCTGCTTTATCTTTATTCTCGCTCTGCTTTATTTTCATTCTCGCTCTGCTTTATTATTATGCTCACTCTGCTTTATCTTTATTCTCGCTCTGCTTTATCTTTATTCTCACTCTTCTTTATCTATATTCTCTCTCTCTGGTTTATCTTTATTCTCACTCTTCTTTATCTATATTCTCTCTCTCTGGTTTTCTTTATTCTCGCTCTGCTTTATCTTCCATATGTATGTGTCGCTCTTTAACTTTATTTTCAGCTCGTGTCTGAGAGAATAAATCTATGACTCCATCTCTCCCTCACCTTCCCTGATGCAGAATATGTCACCACAAAATTTATATCCAAATAGTTATTTTTTTTCCATTTTCACGTGAAGTTGCTGTATCTAAATCCATAAAACAAAAAACTATTTTGAATAATTCGTATACTGTTTGCAGGAGCCTCGAACCGTTCACACAGCCGGAGACAAGAGTACCCAGCAAATACTCGAGCATTCAGCTGCTCATTCAGTCTCGTTAATAATTTTCCAGAATTTGTATTAATGTCGACAGCATTACAACACTGGCGATCATGAGTCATAACTGCTCACCATTTGTTATCTGACAAATGTGATTTGTGAACATGACGGTAAAACCCGAGGACATGAACTTTAGCTGAGGTCATGTTCAAGCTGGGAACATTGTTTTGATCTGTGAACCTGCAGAACATGTTAGAAATGAGGGCATGATTTTGAACTGTAGATACGACTTGAGAATGGTCCCGGACGGGCCGAAACGTCGTCGTCCCCTCACCTTCTAGTGTGTAGTCTGCTCAACATACTTTAGCCACGTTATTGTGACTCGTCACCTGCATTTAGATACGAAGTTTAATGGAGAACGATGGATATCAGGCACAACTGCAGACATCATTGATAAAAGTATGTTGAAAGATATGAATAAGGAATGTCAATTTTTTATTACTTGTTATAAAATATAAAACTCTCTCTTGGCCTCTGGTTGAAATAATTGACATTTACGCAAACCTGAAGCATCAACAGAGCATAAATGCAAACCTCGGTCATATTTAAAAATATTTATACACTAAAGCAATCTCTATATACAAAAACTATTCTTTTTCATACATATAAAACCAACATTCAGGGTAAGTAAATATTCATTGCAGTCAGGGGCGAATTTCTGACGTTTTAATCAAGAAAATTATAATATTTAACTTGTTAAAGTCAGTTATTTTCTTTGTGTATCCTAAAGTAAAGTTGACGTTGTTCCGTCGATGAGAAAATATTTGATATTTTGTTGCTAAATTTTTTGGGACATGTGGATTATATATTTTGTTTGTGTAAGTGTGGATATATATTTATTTTGTTGGAATTTTTTCCTGTATATACATTTTTTTTAGCTGAAACACATAAATACATAATAAAAACATACGAATACACACACACACACACGCAAACATATTCTCATTTATATTAATTCATGAATCATTTCTCATCGAACTTTCTTTCCAGTATAAAGGACAGAGTCCATCCTTCCTTATTAAGTCTACTCATAGCAAAGTCGATAGTGATTTTGTTTCATGCTCGTGGAGTCAGTGGTTCGAGTCTCCAAGTTTCCAGGTAAATGACGTATACATATAATTATGTAAATTATAATTACTTGTTTAATCTTAATGTGACTAAATTTCTATTTTTGTTTAATATATTTATAGATAACGTCAAAAGAAAACATCATCCACATATGACACCAGCCCGCCCACACATGACACCACCCCGCCCACACCTGACACCAGCCCGCCCATACATGACACCACCCCGCCCACACCTGATACCACCACGCCCACACCTGACACCACCCCGCCCACACATGACACCACCCCCGCCCACACATGACACACCCCGCCCACACATATGACACGATTACCCACATTTCGGTCCATCCGAGAGAAGAAAAACTTAGTCACTTCCATTTAATTTCATGTGTATGAATTGGGTTATTTATAACAACTATATTCCTTTCAGTAATCAACGTAGTTGTGAAATTATTTAATTAGTAATTATTTCTGGGCATTTTACTCTCGTCTATTCACTCCTGAAGCAATTTTCAATATAATATAAAATTTGACCTCGAGGGTGACGGCGTGAAACGAAATTGAGATGAATTGGCGACTTGGCAACTCTCGTCTCCTGGGAAATTATACTCGATAGATCCACAGTATATTGCTAGCCTTATTGAGGGTATGCTGTGGGGGGGGAGTATGCTGTATGGGTATGATAATTACAGGAGTTTGGCATTGCATACGCTGTGGCAAAATGTCAGGTATACATATGGGGTTAAGATTGTGTATGTGTTGGATAATATGTGTGCATGTCAGGTATACGATATATAAAACGTAGGGAAATGTATCGTATGGTAAAGAATGATAGGATATGTCCAGTTTACTCTTGAAGTATACTACGAGGCAGGAGGGGCATGTCTTTAGGTCGAGTATGCTAGAGTTAGAATGTCATATCTGGTGGGGGAATATGCTGTTTACCCGACTATAAAAGATGATCATCAATAGATATCTTTCTGAATATATGTAACTGTTTAAGTTAAATAAGAGATATTTATGAATATGTGCAAGCATATATTGATGTGCGCGCGCACACGCACACGCGGGCGCTCACATAAAAGGTGCTCACAGTGTACCAGCCGGTGCTCATAACCCGTGGGACCACTGACCACAACTCACAAACACTGACCACCTTGAGGTGTTATCGGGGCTTAGAGTCCCCGCGGCCCGGTCGCCCGACCAAGCCTCCTGGTTGTGGACTGGTCAACCAGGCTGTTGGACGCGGCTGCTCGCAGTCTGACGTATGAGTCACAGCCTGGTTGATCAGGTATCCTTTGGAGGTGTTTATCCAGTTCTCTCTTAAACACTGTGAGGGGTCGGCCAGTTATGGCCCTTATGTGTAGCGGAAGCGTGTTGAACAGTCTCGGGCCTCTGATGTTGATAGAGTTCTCTCTCAGAGTACCTGTTGCGCCTCTGCTCTTCAACGGGGGTATTCTGCAACCTGCCATGCCTTCTGGTCTCATGTGATGTTAGTTCTGTGTGCAGGTTTGGAACCAGCCCCTCTACTATTTCCCACGTGTAAATTATTATGTATCTCTCCCGCCTGCGCTCAACAGAATACAGATTTAGGCTCTTTAGTCGGTCCCAGTAATTTAAATGTTTTACTGAGAGAATTCTAGCAGTAAAGGATCTCTGCACGCTCTCCAAGTCAGCAATTTACTAGCTTTGAAAAGTGCTGTCATTGTGCAGCAGTACTCCACTCTAGAGAGCACTAGCGTCTTGAAAATTATCAATATCGGCATAGCATCTCTAGTGTAAAAGGTTCTTGTTATCTAACCTGTCATTTTTCTTGCAGTTGTGACGGCTACTTTATTGTGTTCCTTAAAGGTAAGGTCTTCCAACACGAGCACACCCAAATCGTTTACAGTGCCTTTCGTTTTATGTTATGATTTGACTGTTTTTATATTTTAATTTTTCCTGTAGCGCATGAGCTGGAACTTATCTTCTTGAAGCTGGAACTTATTAAATACTATATTATTTTCTGTAGCCCATTGAAAGATCTAATTTACGTCTGATTGGAGGTTTGCCGTGTCCTCTATGTTGTCTACTTTCATAAATATCCTAGTGTCATCTGCAAACGATGATACAATGCTACAGATTGTGTCCTTGTCCATGTCCGATATGAGGACGAGAAAAAGTATTAGAGCAAGCACAGTACCCTGGGGGACTGCGCTCTTCACGGTTGATGGTCCGGATTTTATTTTGTTGACTATTACACATTGGGTTCTGTTTGTCAGGAAATTGTAGATCCATTTGCCTATTTTTCCGGTAATTCCTTTTGATAGCATTTTGTGTGCAATAACACCATGGTAACATTTGTCGAAGGCTTTTGCGAAATCTGTGTAAATTACATCAGCGTTTTGTTTGTCTTCCATGGCATCTAATGCCATATCATAGTGGTCCAGCAACTGTGATAGGCAAGAGCACCCTGTTCTGAAACCATGTTGTCCGGGGTTATGGAGATGCTGGGATTCCATGTATTTTGTAATCTTACTTCTTAGCACCCTCTCGAAAAAAATTGATGTGTGATGTTAGTGCTATCGCTCTGTACTTTTTTGCCTCTACCACATTTCTTCCTTTATGGAGTGGTGCTATCTCTGCTGTTTTTAGTATGTCAGGGATAACGCCAGTATTTAGGCTTTGTCTCCGAAGAATGTAAAGGGCCTGCCTGCGATAACGGGACTTTTACAGTTCTTGATGAATATAGAGTTCCAAGAATCAGGGAATGGTGCAGAGTGCATAAGTATACTGTCTGTGGCTTCTTCAAAATCCAGTGGGGATAGGGTGAGATCTGATATATGATGTGATGTTGGTATCATCCATGGAAAATTAATTTGGGTTATCAATCTGTAGTGTGCTTAGTGGCTCGCTGAAAACAGAGTCGTACTGATTCCTCAGTATTTCGCTCATTTCTTTGTTGTGATCAGTGAACGTTCCACAACTCACAAACACTAACCACAACTCACAAACACTAACCACAACTCACAAACACTAACCACAAACACTAACCACAACTCACAAACACTAACCACAACTCACGAACACTAACCACAACTCACAAACACCAACCACAACTCACAAACACTGACCCTACTGTTTAAAACCCCTAACAATCTTCCTTGAAAAGAATCCTATTAACATAATATAATATATCAACGAGAAAATCAGTAGGAGCCACGAGGGGATTCGAACCAGTGCACTAGGTCCTCCCGAGGGCTCCGGACTAAGTGTGTGTGAAGATTTTACTCATGAGATCACCACTCACAACCACAAGTTTGTAAGCTTCATCAATTTTGGTTTTAATAACCTGATACTGGCTTTAAACGGTTGGAAAATAGACGTTGATGACTGAACTGTGAGCAGCAGCGAGGCTCCTATACTGTGTAGTGTTGCCCGAGCAGCGAGGCTCCTATACTGTGTGGTGTTGCTTGAGCAGCGAGGCTCCTACACTGTGTGGTGTTGCCTGAGCAGCGAGGCTCCTATACTGTGTGGTGTTGCTTGAGCAGCGAGGCTTCTACACTGTGTAGTGTTGCCTGAGCAGCGAGGCTCCTATACTGTGTGGTGTTGCTTGAGCAGCGAGGCTTCTACACTGTGTGGTGTTGACTGAGCAGCGAGGCTTCTATACTGTGTGGTGTTGCCTGAGCAGCGAGTCTCCTATACAGTGTGGTGTTGCCTGAGCAGCGAGGCTCCTATACAGTGTAGTGTTGCCTGAGCAGCGAGTCTCCTATACTGTGTAGTGTTGCCTGAGCAGCGAGACCTTTAATGACCTTTCTTTGGGATGGAGAGTGACCTTTGACCCGGGAGCTGACTCTCCACCCTGCAGGTCAGTTCTGGAGCAGGGGAGAGAGACAGAGATTAACGGAAGTATTTATATTTGAGTAAGAGATTTCTTGGAGTACATTGCTTAGGGACACCAGGAAGATGGGACTGTTATTGTTGGTGGTAAAGTCACTGTCGGTGGTGTCCTAGAGCTGCTGTGGTGTCCTAGTGCTGCTGTGGTGTCCTAGTGTAACTGTGGTGCCCTAGTGTAACTATAGTTCCCCTGTGTAACTGTGGTGTCCTAGTGTAACTGTCGTGCCCTAGTGTAACTGTGGTGCCCTAGTGTAACTATAGTTCCACTGTGTAACTGTCGTGTCCTAGTGCTGCTGTGGTGTCCTAGTGTAACTGTGGTGCCCTAGTGTAACTATAGTTCCCCTGTGTAACTGTGGTGTCCTAGTGTAACTGTGGTGCCCTAGTGTAACTATAGTTCCCCTGTGTAACTGTGGTGTCCTAGTGTAACTGTGGTGCCCTTGTGTAACTATAGTTCCCCTGTGTAACTGTGGTGTCCTAGTGCTGCTGTGGTGTCCTAGTGTAACTGTGGTGTCCTAGTGTAACTGTGGTGTCCTAGTGTAACTGTGGTACCCTAGTGTAACTATAGTTCCCCTGTGTAACTGTGGTGTCCTAGTGTAACTGTGGTGCCCTAGTGTAACTGTGGTGCCCTAGTGTAACTGTGGTGTCCTAGTGTAACTATAGTTCCCCTGTGTAACTGTGGTGTCCTAGTGTAACTGTGGTGTCCTAGTGTAACTGTGGTGCCCTATTGTAACTATAGTTCCCCTGTGTAACTGTGGCGTCCTAGTGTAACTGTGGTGTCCTAGTGTAACTGTGGTGTCCTAGTGTAACTGTGGTGTCCTAGTGTAACTGTGGTGCCTTAGTGTAACTGTGGTGTCCTAGTGTAATTGTGGTGTCCTAGTATAACTGTGGTGCCCTAGTGTAACTATAGTTCCCCTGTGTAACTGTGGTGTCCTAGTGTAACTGTGGTGTCCTAGTGTAACTATAGTTCCCCTGTGTAACTGTGGTGTCCTAGTGTAACTGTGGTGTCCTAGTGTAACTATAGTTCCCCTGTGTAACTGTGGTGTCCTAGTGTAACTGTGGTGTCCTAGTGTAACTGTGGTGCCCTAGTGTAACTATAGTTCCTCTGTGTAACTGTGGTGCCCTAGTGTAACTATAGTTCCCCTGTGTAACTGTGGTGTCCTAGTGTAACTGTGGTGCCCTAGTGTAACTGTGGTGTCCTAGTGTAACTGTGGTGCCCTAGTGTAACTATAGTTCCCCTGTGTAACTGTGGTGTCCTAGTGTAACTGTGGTGTCCTAGTGTAACTGTGGTGTCCTAGTGTAACTGTGGTGCCCTAGTGTAACTATAGTTCCCCTGTGTAACTGTGGTGTCCTAGTGTAACTGTGGTGTCCTAGTGTAACTGTGGTGCCCTAGTGTAACTATAGTTCCCCTGTGTAACTGTGGTGTCCTAGTGTAACTGTGGTGTCCTAGTGTAACTGTGGTGCCCTAGTGTAACTATAGTTCCCCTGTGTAACTGTGGTGTCCTAGTGTAACTGTGGTGTCCTAGTGTAACTGTGGTGTCCTAGTGTAACTGTGGTGCCCTAGTGTAACTGTGGTGTCCTAGTGTAACTGTGGTGTCCTAGTGTAACTGTGGTGTCCTAGTGTAACTGTGGTGTCCTAGTGTAACTGTGGTGTCCTAGTGTAACTGTGGTGCCCTAGTGTAACTGTGGTGTCCTAGTGTAACTGTGGTGTCCTAGTGTAACTGTGGTGTCCTAGTGTAACTGTGGTGTCCTAGTGTAACTGTGGTGTCATTGTGTAACTGTGGTGTCCTAGTGTAACTGTGGTGTCCTAGTGTAACTGTGGTGTCCTAGTGTAACTGTGGTGCCCTAGTGTAACTGTGGTGTCCTAGTGTAACTGTGGTGTCCTAGTGTAACTGTGGTGTCCTAGTGTAACTGTGGTGTCCTAGTGTAACTGTGGTGTCATTGTGTAACTGTGGTGTCCTAGTGTAACTGTGGTGTCCTAGTGTAACTATAGTACCCTAGTTTAACTATGGTGTCCAATAACAACTATAGAGGCTTAGTGTGTGTGTTTGGGACCTGGAAATGTTGTAGTTCCCAAGAACAACTGTCTATGGTGTTAATAACTCACAACCTTGGCCACAACTGCACACAACCCACAACCCACGCGCCAGCTACAACTCGACATCAGGAAATATTGTTAGTAATCCTCGGGGAGGGCGTAACGGATTACTCCAGATTTGTGGGAGGATGACAACATTTTTGTAACACTCTGTACCAGAACGGAGAAAATCCCTCTAGATTTTTAGGGGATTGACCAAAACAATGTTAGTCAAAGTATTATTTTCGATGCTATCGACGAGTTAGTGTTGTGTGGATTTTTTGGTGATGGCTGTTGTTAAGGACTTTGTTCTTGTGGTTTGTTGTTCCTTATGTTATGGTGTAGTTATTTTGCTGTTTACGTTTTAGTTCTTGTTTTATTTTTTGTTGATGATTTTGTTATTTTTTCTGTTATTGTTTATTTTAGGCCTGCATGACCGAGATTCAGCTCTTGGGCCCCGCGATTTGAGCTGTCGGTCGTCTAGCACAATTGTTCTTAATGCAACTAATTTGTCAAATCAATATTTTTGTATTTATTACTCGCTTTGGCAACGTCTTGTTGCTTTTGCTATTTACTCTTAGGCTGAAGAATTTTTTTTACCTCCTTTTGGGTCATGTGCCTTCCTAATTTGAATATACAATCGATTTGTTCAGCTGAACCTCAAAGTGGTCAATCGATTTTGACCACTTTATTTGTCTACAAAGTCAATTTCACTTAGAAAATTATGTGATATTATCGTATTCTGTAACAGGTTCTCCATTGCAGTGAGACGAGGTAAAGTTCCCTCAGTATTTCCTAGTAGCACATGTCCCTCACCTCCGGAACGGGTTTTGTTGTAAATCTTTGGATATTTTCTCGATTTATTTTGTGATTTTGGATAAGTTCTACGTTTGTCAAAGTTCTTGAACGTTTTACGGACGTTGGTCAGTTTGGTGTAAGTTGAAAGCATTATTTCCTTATGTGTGGATTTGATTGATCACATTTCGACTAAAAGTTTTTTTTCAATTAGGAAACTATAATCTGACTCCATCTTGTCAGCTGAGAGACTCTTCTCATTTTTGTTTCTATCCCTACAAGTGTGCAGTTGTGCGTCTTGCTGCAGCTGCCATTTATCAGACAACTTCTCGAGTGTCTAGTTCACTTTGCTATATACACACATATATATATATATATATATATATATATATATATATATATATATATATATATATATATATATATATATATATATATATATATATATATATATATATGTGTGTGTGTGTGTGTGTTCCTTCTCTGTTCTAATGTTTTTAATTTTGGTTCATCAGCAAATATTAATATGAAGGAATGTACTTCCTCGGTCTGATCGTTGATGTATATTAGGAATGAAATGTGTCCTAGTACTGACCCGTGTGTGTGTGTGTGTATGTGTGTGTGTGTGTATATATGTGTGTGTGTGTACTCACCTATTTGTGCTTGCGGGGGTTGAGCTTTGGCTTTTTGGTCCCGCCTCTCAACTGACAATCAACTGGTGTACAGGTTCCTGAGCCTATTGGGCTCTATCATATCTACATTTGAAACTGTGTATGGAGTCAGCCTCCACCACATCACTTCCTAATGCATTCCATCCGTTAACTACTCTGACACCGAAAAAGTTCCTTCTAACGTCTCTGTGGCACATGTGGGAACTCAGTTTCCACCTGTGTCACCTTGTTCGCGTCCCGCCAGTGTTGAATAGTTTATCCTTGTTTACCCGGTTGATTCCCCTGAGGATTTTGTAGGTTGTGATCATGTCTCCCCTTACTGTTCTGTCTTCCAGTGTCGTAAGGTGCATTTCCCGCAGCCTTTCCTCGTAACTCATGCCTCTTAGTTCTGGGACTAGTCTAGTGGCATACCTTTGGACTTTTTCCAGCTTCATCTTGTGCTTGACAAGGTACGGGCTCCATGCTGGGGCCGCATACTCCAGGATTGGTCTTACATATGTTGTGTACAAGATTCTGAATGTTTCCTTACACAGGTTCCTGAACGCCGTTCTGATGTTAGCCAGCCTCGCATATGCCGAAGACGTTATTCTTTTTATGTGGGCTTCAGGAGACAGGTTTGGTGTGATATCAACTCCTAGATCTTTCTCCCTGTCTGAGAGAACTTAAGTACTTCATCTCCTATTTTGTATCCTGTGTCTGGCCTCCTGTTTCCACTGCCTAGTTTCATTACTTTGCATTTACTCGGGTTGAACTTCAACAGCCATTTGTTGGACCATTCACTCAGTCTATCTAGGTCATCTTGTAACCTCCTACTATCATCCTCTGTTTCAATCCTCATAATTTTTGCATCGGGTCGCAAACATTGAGAGGAACGAATCTTTACCCTCTGGGAGATCATTTACGTATACCAGAAACAGTATAGGTCCAAGGACTGACCCCTGCGGGACTCCACTTGTAACGTCTCGCCAAATCTGAGACCTCACCCTCACACAGACTCGTTGTCTCCCTGTTGTTAGGTACTCCTCTATCCAGCCGGAGTACCTTCCCTTTCGCTCCAGCCTGCATCGCCGACTTGTGTGTGTGTGTGTCTGAGTGTTTATTCGTGTCGAGAGCAACCCAATGAATAGCTTATTTCAGAGCAAAAGGGCTTTAACTGCTAAATTTGCAAGCAATGAACATTTCAGTGGTCGTATTTTCTTCTAACAAGACTTCCGTTGCTAATATGTTTGGCTAATGTTAAGTAACAATGAATGCTTTTCAATCCACTGAATACCACAACCAACGCATTTGGAAGTACAGGAGTGGAACTGGTGCCAGTATTCTATCCCACACTTGGTAACACCCCACCTCACTCCTCACCCAACCAGGACAAAATTAATCTCTTAGAGAGAGCCATTGCGGGCTCCTCATTCTTTAATACCTAACTAATTCCTAATTGCGCCAGAGAACGCATAATGACTTTCGCTTTAAGTGTAACTCAACTAATTAAGTTTCGGTAAATTACATTAAATATGACAGGACGCTGCATTCCAAAATTGTTTTAATTACACTTTCGAATGAAATGACAGTAATAATATTATTTGCAAATGGGTAATTATTTCGGTAGTTGCCCTTTGGGTATGTTATATAATAATGAAAATTTCACTTATCGTCTGTTTGAAAACAATTGAATTTATGAAAAAAAATATTAAATATTACTTGCCGAGTAAATTAGAATGAATGAATTACGCTGTCAAATATTTATGACACAATAAGAAGTATTAATATTATTATTATTAAGAGAATTGCTATCTCTCTGAGGACTCTGTATACCACTGGGTTCTCGTGTTGTGTAATGGATGTTCCTGGTCCCTCAATGCCGTCTGACGGAGCGGATACACCCACACCGCTCCCGGTACCTGATGCACTGATACATTCCTGCAGAAATAAATTCAGTTAAGCCGTAATACACAGCTGCAGTGATGTAGTTATTCACGTAGAAATAATGATGTGATAATACAGTGGTGTATTGCCATGCTGTGATGTAGTAATATAATGATGTGATAATACAGTGGTGTATTGCCATGCTGTGATGTAGTAATATAATGATGTGATAATACAGTGGTGTATTGCCATGCTGTGATGTAGTAATATAATGATGTGATAATACAGTGGTGTATTACCATGTTGTGATGTAGTAATATAATGATGTGATAATACAGTGGTGTATTGCCCTGCTGTGATGTAGTAATATAATGATGTGATAATACAGTGGTGTATTACCATGTTGTGATGTAGTAATATAATGATGTGATAATACAGTGGTGTATTGCCCTGCTGTGATGTAGTAATATAATGATGTGATAATACAGTGGTATATTACCATGTTGTGATGTAGTAATATAATGATGTGATAATACAGTGGTGTATTGCCCTGCTGTGATGTAGTAATATAATGATGTGATAATACAGTGGTATATTACCATGTTGTGATGTAGTAATATAATGATGTGATAATACAGTGGTGTATTACCATGCTGTGATGTAGTAATATAATGATGCTGTAGTTATCTGATGTAGGGAAGCTGAAATACTTTAGTACTGCAATACAACAGTAATACAATATGATGATAAAGTAATGTAAAATTGATGCATCATGACAATAATGCAGTTGTATAATAATGTGGAAAAATACAATCGGGCTATAATGCAGTAATACACAAAACACTGGTGTTGTAATGTAGTTATGTTAATACAGAAATGTATTAATACAATAATGCATTTTTATTGTACAAATGAAATTATGAAGAATTAAGCATTATATAACAACCACACATATGTCCGTTACATTATAAACAGTTATGTTGCAATACAGTATTATTGTAATAAATAAAAATACAATAGTGATATAATAATACAATAGTAATATCGTAATACAGTAATGCAATATTGGTAATATCGTAATACAAAAACGTAAAATCTCTTCAAGAAAGAAGACAATAAAGACACAATCCCGACTAGAACACACACGTAATGCGAACCATTACCAGTGACCACATAGTCCCAGCTGATATCCTCTCGCAAGCATTCATCAATTTTCGACAGAAAGAATAACTGCAGAGGCGATTGATTAAAATGGTTATCGTAACACCTGTGCATCCGCTGCGTGATTGGCCTTCTCGCAAGAGTTGGAATTGGTGTTCAGAAATTGGAGGAAGTGGAATTGGGATTAGGTGATCTAAAGCTGGAATTGTGAACATTGGTACTAAATTGTCTGAGAGATGTGATGAGAAATTATATTAGAATAATCTATAATTGGCGACGCGAAATTGGAAGTAAATGATTTCTAACTGATGGGAAAAGTTACATTGTTTAAATTCCTTATCCTCTCTCTCTCTCTCTCTCTCTCTCTCTCTCTCTCTCTCTCTCTCTCTCTCTCTCTCTCTCTCTCTCTCTCTCTCTCTCTCTCTCTCTCTCTCTCTCTCTCTCTCCCTCTCTCTCTCTCTCTCTCTCTCTCTTCTCCTCTCTCTCTCTCTCTCTCTCTCTCTCTCTCTCTCTCTCTCTCTCTCTCTCTCCCTCTCTCCCTCTCTCCCTCTCTCCCTCTCTCCCTCTCTCTCTCTCTCTCTCTCTCTCTTCTCTCTCTCTCTCTTCTCTCTCTCTCTCTCTCTCTCTCTCTCTCTCTCCCCCTCCTCCCTCTCTCCCTCTCTTTCTCTCCTCTCTCTCTCTCTCTCTCTCTCTCTCTCTCTCTCTCTCTCTCTCTCTCTCTCTCTCTCTCTCTCTCTCTCTCTCTCTCTCTCTCTCTCTCTATTACTTCACCCAGTGTTATAGTCTAGATCTATGTATGTGCCATTATAAACAATATTGTATTAATGTCTATCTTAGTTATCTTGAGATGATTTCATGGCTTAGCGTCCCTGCGGCCCGGGACGCAGGGTCGACCAGGCCTCCTTTTCTACTGCATATTATTAGATCATTAAAGTTGAATTCAGTATGAGATGAAGGATCTCTTGTGGAGTATTACCCTGATAAAGATACAGCCAGAGTAATACTTTTCATTTAGTTTTATACCTTGAGACATAGTCCTGAGGACAGATTCACGAAGCAGTTACGCAAGTACTTACGAACATGTACATCTTTCTTCAATCTTTAACGGCTTTGGTTACATTTATTAAATAGTTTACAAGCATAAAACCGCCCAATCAACTGTTGTTATTGATATAAACAGTCTCCTGGTGCTTCGGAACTCACTGTTTAATAGTTGTAAACAAAGCCTCCAAAGATTGAGAAAAGATGTACACGTTCGTACGTGCTTGCGTAACTGCTTCGTGAATCTGGCAGCTGGTCCTTAGCAATGAGGCCACAGACTTTCCACCAGTGTTGAAGGCGACGGGGAATTGTCCGATTCAGGAATCAGAAACTCGCAATAATTCCTCTCCTGCAAATTTTCTACACTGTCCCTGAGCTGTTGAGTAATGAATACTGTAGGTGTTGCCAGCGGTGTGTATATACTGAGGGGTGTGACTTGTCGTGTATACTGAGGGTATGGCTTTCTAAGTATATAGTGAAGATACTGGTTGTGACATACTGTATATTAAAGCTGTAGTTTCTGGCATATATACTGATGATGAATCTGGTGGTGTATACTGATGATCCGACTAGTGGAATGAACTGAAGGTGTGACTTGGTTGTATACTGAGGGCGTGGCCTGTGGTGTATACTGAAGTAATACCATATACACGTTGTATAAACCCAAAGCACGACATAAGTAGACAAGTGTTTACCCTTCCTAACATCATTTGTTACGTCATACTTTAACATACAATAGTCAACTCTCTCATTTAATGCAGAATTATTCAGCAAAATACATGTGATTACAAGTGTAAACATTGCCAGTATAATCACCATACATTTACTCAAAGTATCTTAATTCTTAAAAGTTTTTATAAGCAACATAAAAATGATTTTATAAAAGACGTTTAGGCTTTGATATCTTATTGATGCAATATTTGTGTTGCAAATGCATGAAACATTTAGTCTTGCGATGAAAAAAATGTATATGGGTAATATTTGCTATTATATTTCTTCTGGTATATTAATTAATACAAATATATTTTGACTATTAAAATCTGATATATGCCGTCCCTTGCATAAGTACCATGATATATTCTGACCCTGACATAAGTACCATGATATATTCTGACCCTACAATAATTACCATGATATATTCTGACCCTACAATAAGTACCATGACATATTCTGACCCCTGACATAAGTACCATGATATATTCTGTCACTACCATAAGTACCATGATATAGTCTGACACTACCATAAGTACCATGATATATTCTGACCCTGATATAAGTACAATGATATAGTCTGACCCTGACATAAGTAGCATGATATATTCTGACCCTGGCATAAGTACCATGATATATTCTGACACCTGACATAAGTACCATGATATATTCTGACCCTACCATAAGTACCATGATATATTCTGACCCTGACATAAGCACCATGATATATTCTGACCCCTGGCATAAGTACCTTGATATATTCTGACCCCTGACATGAGTACCATGATGTATTCTGACCCCTGGCATAAGTACCATGATATATTCTGACCCCTGACATAAGTACCATGATATATTCTAACCCTGACATAAGTACCATGATATATTCTAACCCTGACATAAGTACCATGATGTATTCTGACCCCTGACATAAGTACCATGATATATTCTGACACTGACATAAGTACCATGATATATTCTGACCCCTGATATAAGTACTATGATATATTCTGACCCCTGGCATAAGATCCATAAGAGCCTAGTATATTATAATAATAATATTCATCTGTTATCACGAAAATAAAAAAATTAAACATTTTAACGTGACGACCGTCCTCGATATTTTCTACTAATATGTGAATAGAGTTCACTCGCTTTCAGTCCATCCTACCCAATCAAATCCTGCAGCAAAGCTTCCCAGATATGGCAATACAACTTTGCAAATTGAAAACAAAATCCCCTTGTATTTTGTCCCTAGAGGCATATGTTGCAGCACAGTGAAGTTCCCCCTTTGGCCATCAATCACCTGAGTTCCCATTTTCTGTCAACTTTTTTTTAGTGTTGACAGAGCAACAAAAGATGAATTGATATTGCATTGCTCCATTTTATTTTTTTTATTGATTATACTATTTACGCATTTTGTTTCTTTTGTCCATTTGGATATTTGTGTGTTTGCTAGGCGTGAAGGTAGTTTAGTGAATGACACTTTTGATTAGAATCACACAGGTGTTTTTTTTGTGTTGTAATACTGTATCTGAAAACTACATACATACATGCCAGCCCTGAGGGCCTGGCTGTGTGTACGCATGCTAACACTTTTCTTTACAAAGGGTCACTCAGTGGGCTTAGCTTACTGGACACTCAGAGCATTTTTTACTGGCCACTCAGAGCATTTATACTGGCCAATCAGAGCATTTCTTACTGGCCACTCAGAGCATTTCTTACTGGCCACTCAGAGCATTTATACTGACCACTCAGAGCATTTCTTACTGGCCACTCAGAGCATTTCTTACTGGCCACTCAGAGCATTTCTTTTTGGCCACTCAGAGCATTTCTTACTGGCCATTCAGAGCATTTCATACTGGCCACTCAGAGCATTTATACTGGCCACTCAGAGCATTTATTCTGGCCACTTATAGCATTTATTTCTGGCCAATCAGTGAGCATTTCTTACTGTCCAATCAGTCAGCATTTCTTACTGTCCAATCAGTGAGCATTTCCTACTGGCCACTCAGAGCATTTATTACCGACCATTCCGAGAGCTCTTCACACTTGTCACTAAACGAACTTAGGTACCAGTCCACTCAGAGCGCTTGACCATCTGGCCAATCAGAAAATGTTTCATTCAGGTCATTCACTGATCATCGCTTGCTGGCAACTTAACGTGATTGAATATAACGACCAAAAAACTCTTTGGTTCACAGATTATTAGATCTATTAGTCACTGAAAACCCTTTCAGTACTTTCGATATAATACTGCAAGGATTATTTGTTGTTGTTCCGGGGCTAGTGGTATTTCCAATTGCTTATTCCTCTTAGGTATAGAAATTCGCTATTTCCCCCCCCCCCCCCGCCCCCGAACTTTGTTTTTGTGGTCAGGATCGTCTTGGCTCAAGCAGTAGAACTTAATGGATGAAAGTGTGTAAGTTGCTGACCAGAGGAAGCGTCACCAAGCTTTTTCCAGCTTCTTCACCGGACAAGCTGGCTCAGAGCTTTGCCACAATGGGACCCGTCTGTTTTACATAGTTGGAATAACCTGAAACCCCAGCGAGTGGCGCCTCTTCCTTGACAGCACATTTAGGAAGCACAACGCCGTGCTGCTGCATAATGGGAACAATTAATTATCAGAAGGCGCCAAGAAGGAAGACGATGTTGCACTCTATGAAGTGCCCGTCCCGTCCCCTGGTTCACTCGGTTCACCTCAAACACATCTACAACAGCATCAAGCCCTAGCTGCCCGTCTTGAAGTACGATGAGCACGGTTGGCAGCTCATCAGACTTCAAAGTGGTGGCATTCCTGACGGGTCTACGAAGCGACTTGACCAAGTGTCCTTGCTGTCTTGACCTCCTGGTCAGTAGACACCTAAGCGCTCTAACACAGCAGGCGGAGCTCTCTGTAGAAAGGAACAACGTCAAATGGGCGCCTCTGGTGGGTCCCCAGAGAGTGATGATGCCACCAATGTACACCAAGTTGGGCCTTATGAAACATTTGACCACGTCTCTAGGTGAGGAGTCAAGCAGGCAGCCTTCAGGTACCTTCAATATTGCTTCCCTAAGCTGCCTGTCTGACCTTTCAAAGACGCCGGCTTTGAAAGGTCACAGCTGGCATCGTTGCATGACCACAAATGAAGAATATCCAGCAGTGCAAAGAATTCTCCATAAGCTCACTAGGAAAGAGAAAGCGGCTTGCAACAGCTGTGTCGCAGCGGTTTGGCGAGGCAGTCACTTGGTTGAAAACTATGTGGACTCCGGTGAGGAACTAGGACACGAGGGCCTGCAGGATATCCTACACAGTCGATATCTCTGATACTCATCTTGATAAATTCAAGAAGATGGGAGCGTACTCTGAGGAGGAAGGTAAAGGCTTCCACCAGTATATACTGAATTTTGAACGCCGCTATCAGCGTCAATATAAGGAAGACATAACGGGAGAATACATTTGGGAGCTGATTTGTAAGTGATTTGCAAAACAATAGTAAGTCTCAAGAAACTAAAACTAAATGTATTCTGGTTATTTTTTAATGAAAATGTATATCGTATACACATTTCAAATGGATATAAATTTGTATTAAATATACAAATGAATATGTATATTTTTGTTTAAGGGAAAACTATTATTTAAGACACTAGGAAATAATAGTTATTTTCTATACTTTTTAGGCATAAACAATTAGGAAATTACGCTTACATTACAATCAGGAAACTTACCAAGCTTATTTATCACTCAGAAAGCTTAGCCTAACACCCACTAACAGCTTTCCTTGTTGGCAGATCAGAGAGATTTGCTGTTGCCTACGAAAAAAGATTCATTTACTCAAAATAAAAACCCAGAATATAATAAAATATATAATAATCCTGAAAAACTAAATAATCCCAAAAATCATTTGAACAAATAAAATATGAAATAAAAACTTGAGCAAAGTCAAATAAATTTTTAAATCTTTTACTGTACTTTAAGACTTTTTCAGCTACTAAAGGAAAAAGAAAATGAACATATAAAATTCCATAAAATTTACAGAACCTTCACGATATACTAAAAACTATAATATTATATAAGAGAGTATCTTTGTGCTGGTGGGGGATGTTCTGACATGTTCTTGAATGTTAGTATTGGTTTTGAGTTCTTCTTAATGTTCGTGATGCTGCCTCTGGACATTTGTGAGTGTTCCTGGTGCTGGTCTGTGGACATTTGTGAGTGTTGCTGGTGCTGCTCTGTGGACACCTGTGTGTGTTGCTGGTGCTGCACTGTGGACACCTGTGTGTGTGTTGCTGGTGTTGCTCTGTGGACATCTGTGTGTGTGTTGCTGGTGCTGCTCTGTGGACATTTGTGAGTGTTGCTGGTGCTGCTCTGTGGACACTTGTGTGTGTTGCTGGTGCTGCTCTGAGGGACATCTGTGTGTGTTGCTGGTGCTGCTCTGTGGACATCTGTGTGTGTTGCTGGCGTTGCTCTTTGGACACTTGTGTGTGTGTTGCTGATGCTGCTCTGTGGACATCTGTGTGTGTTGCTGATGCTGCTCTGTGGACACCTGTGTGTGTTGCTGGTGCTGCTCTGTGGGACATCTGTGTGTGTTGCTGGTGCTGCTCTGTGGACACTTGTGTGTGTTGCTGGTGCTGCTCTGTGGACACTTGTGTGTGTTGCTGGTGCTGCTCTGTGGACACCTGTGTGTGTGTTGCTGGTGCTGCTCTGTGGACACCTGTGTGTGTTGCTGGTGCTGCTCTGAGGGACATCTGTGTGTGTTGCTGGTGCTGCTCTGTGGACATCTGTGTGTGTTGCTCGTGCTGTTCTATCGACATGTTTGTGTTGCCAGGACTGTTGTGCAGACGTTGCAGTAACAGGACAGAAGCAAGAGGAACGCGCAATATCCAGCTCTCTAACTACTTTAATTGAATATGATTAATTCATTTGTCGTAAATCTTGAGTGTGAGGTGTTTGGTTCTGAGAGAAGGGAGTGTGTTTGGATCAGAGAGAAGGGAGTATGTTTGGATCAGAGAGAAGGGAGTGTGTTTGCATCAGAGAGAAGGTGGTTTCTAGTTTCCTCCCGTTTCTAAACTTAACTTTCGCTGTATTTTATTCTTTCAGCGTTTCCAAGAATCTTGCATGTTGAGATCATGTTACCACTTTCTCATCTCTTATATGTTCTTTTTTTAGTTCGGAGAAACGCAATCTGCATCTCTCTTAAAACACCTCAAAACATCTTTCAGTTACATTCTGTGTTTTTTATTAGGGAGGGGGGGGGGGCTGACCAGAGGCTGCATACTCTGGCACTGGTCTCACATACGTTACTCAAGTAGTGCCTATTGAGCTCTGACATATCTTTATGTAAAGCAGTGTATCTCCTTCACTTCACAACTCAGCGAGTTCCATTGGTTCACCTTTCTCCAGCCCTCACCTCCACCAGCCCTCACCTCCACCAGCCCTCACCTCCACCAGCCCTCACCTCCACCAGCCCTCACCTCCACCAGCCCTCACCTCCACTAGCCCTCACCTCCACCAGCCCTCACCTCCACCAGCCCTCACCTCCACCAGCCCTCACCTCCACCAGCCCTCACCTCCACTAGCCCTCTTCCCCAGCCACCGCTCTATAAAATTCTAGGAATAAGCTGCCACGGTTTGCACCCTTGCAATATTATGTTCGTAAATCATCGGAGGAGCCTCGCCCCTCTCACCCACAGACACTCACACAGCCTCGCCCCTCTCACTCACAGACACACAGCCTCGCCCCTCTCACTCACAGACACACACACAGCTTCGCCCCTCTCACCCACAGACACACACACAGCTTCGCCTCTCTCACCCACAGACACACACACAGCTTCGCCTCTCTCACCCACAGACACACAGCCTCGCCCTTCTCACCCACAGACACACAGCCTCGCCCCTCTCACCCACAGACATTCACACAGCCTCGGCCCTCTCACTCTCAGACACACAGCCTCGCCCCTCTCACCCTCAGACACACAGCCTCGCCCCTCTGAGGATTTTGTAGGTTGTGATCATGTCTCCCCTTACTCTTCTGTCTTCCAGTGTCGTAAGGTGCATTTCCCGCCGCCTTTCCTCGTAATTCATGCCTCTTAGTTCTAGGACTAGTCTAGTGTCATACTTTTGGACTTTTTCCAGCTTCGTCTTGTGCTTGACAAGGTACGGGCTCCATGCTGGGGCCGCATACTCCAGGATTGGTCTTACATATGTGGTGTACAAGATTCGGAATGATTCCTTACACAGGTTCCTGAACGCTGTTCTGATGTTAGCCAGCCTCGCATATGTGTGTGTGTGTGTGTGTGTGTGTGTGTGTGTGTGTGTGTGTGTGTGTGTGTGTGTGTGTGTGTGTGTGTGTGAAAAAAGTTAGTCAATCAATCAACTGTTAGTAACAGTTGATTGATTGACAGTTGAGAGGCGGGCCGAAAGAGCAGAGCTCAATCCCCGCAAGCACAACTAGGTGAATTCAACTCGGTAAATACAGTCTCACCCTCTCTCTCTCTCTCAGTCATACACACTGTCTCTCCCTCTCTCAGCCATACACATAGTCTCTCCCTCTTTCTCTCAGCCATACACCGTCTCCACTGTGGCGGTTCACGGCTGTATATTGTTCCAGGGTTGTGTGTACCGTGTTGTATGGGTTAAGGTGTTGCTGCCTGTCAACGGTCCCTAAGTAACACGTCTCGAACATGGGAGGGAAAGGTTCACCAAGTTCACTGAGAATATCGAGCCAGCAGCAGCAGCAAGATGGAGATAAATAGCTTTTGGACTGATGAATATTCAGAGTTACAGGAGAGTTTCTAAGACGTCAGCTTCACTGTCAGTTGTTGTGGTACGTGGCCTGACTGTTAGCAATAGTACGAGTCCTTATTGTCGCTGACAGGCGAATGTGGGTTTGGATTTGATGGAAGTATTTTAAAACTTTACGGATCGTTCCCCTCACAGTGGGTGAGGTGGTAGGAGATCCGGCCTCCTACCTAGTAGGAGGCCGGATCTCCTATCAAGAGGTAGGAGGGTGTTCCCTGACAGTGGGTGGTAGCAGAGCGTTCCCTGCATACCGCTGGTAATGTTAGAGGTCAAATTTATGCACCACACTAATTACTACTAAGCTCATGTCGAGCAAAATTATTGATGTAAATTCAAGTTAATTTACGAATAAAGCTATATAAATATATTTATATATGGTTGTACAACCTCTGGTTGGAAAGGGTCTTCACAGCCTCAGAGAAAGGGACATAAAAAGCATTAGAGGGGATTTTATGCCCCTCATAAATGTAGGTTCCATGATCTTTTGTCCTACCTTTTTTATTGTGCTTTTTCTTTAAGTACAACTAAAGTAACTTTCCACAAGACTGAGGAAAGAGTCATGAAAACCATGACCAACAGAAGAGTGACTTGTCTTAACATTGAAAGAAATGTCAGAACTGTGGAGAAATGCCCAACAGATCACTGGAACATTATATAACACAGTGCACAGTTACAGCCACAACTGACCACTGGAACATTATCTAACACAGTGCACAGTTACAGCCACAACAGACCACTGGAACATTATCTAACACAGTGCGCAGTTACAAACCCAATAAAATTTCAACTTTGATTCAACAGAGCAGAAGAAGTTGTTAAACACATTGGACAAAATCTTACTGAAGCGACCATACGAGTCATAAATACTCATAATCCGCCCAAATAAAACAGAAACAAGCAACACTTAGTGGGCCAGCCAGAGGCTTAGGGCCCGCGCAGGAATATCCCTGAAAAAAATTAACATAAAATATAACTCACAATATACCACACTGTTAGAGAGTCAGTAAACTCTCTCATTAATATTTCCTCCGACACTAATGAAACTCCTTGAAAAAGGGCAATGTGTTAGACCCACAACCAGACCGTCGCCTGATCCGTCCTGACCAGCTTCGCATAATCAACACATCCAGGAACAATAGAGATTCTACGTAACCGAAGCACTTCATGCTAAACACTCGCATAGTATAATTAACAGCCAAATTATACTTAGGTCCGTCCTACCGTCAACAAGACCAACACATCTCTATCATTTTAGACCTCTACCTCAGCCCTAACCCACCGAAGAGAATTATTAGAGCCGAGTAATCTCTTGCTGTAGACGGAGTGTCACGTCTTCATATCTGCATGGAATATATATACGGATAACTCGGCCTATTTGTATTCACTCTCCTGCCTACTCTATAGGCAAGGTGTGCAGGGAGACCCGTCCCTCAAAACTGTAAACAGATCTTCGGAGATTTAATGTTTTTAATTATTTCCGAGTGAGGAACATTAGCCCAAATTTGGACTATATTTTTAAGACTAATTGATCTAACCCTTTTGGTCATATTTAATTAATTATAATATATATCCGGCTTTTAAGCAGATATATCCTGAATACCTTAACATCTGTTTTCCCTCGATATTTTGTTATGCATTGATAGATATATTCAACAATTATGACGCGTGGTGTATACTTTGTACAAACACTAACGCACCACACCCAGCTGCACTCCCAAACGTCAGATATCGAGTATAACATTAAACGAAAACACTCTGCCTAATGGGACATGGTGAGCCCTGCTTACCAGTAGACGTCTGATGGTTGTGCCTAAATAGCATGATATATCTATATACAGGGAGAGAGAGAGGAAGAGAGAGAGAGAGAGAGAGAGAGAGAGAGAGAGAGAGAGAGAGAGAGAGAGAGAGAGAGAGAGAGAGAGAGAGAGAGAGAGAGAGAGAGAGAGAGAGAGAAAGAGAGAGAGAGAGAGACAGAGAGACAGAGACAGAGACAGAGACAGAGAGAGAAAGAGAGAGACCAAATATGCACCGAGTGTTCCTACACTCGAAGCTTCCATCTGTGTTTCCTAATATTCCAGATATGAACATTTTGCGAATGCTTTTTTATAAGGGACGTTGTTTTATTCGCTTCACTGAGAGAAACTTGTGTCCGATCAGAGTTATTGCAAAAGTTTTTATTGCTCTACAAATCCATTGATCTATTTGCATATATAAGTGTTTGTATTAATCCATTTCTGCTATAATTACTTTACTAACAGCACTGAATTTGCATAAGTTACGATAAAAAGGTTTTTCCATATAAAATACTCATAATTAAGCCAAATATTTTGTTAGCTTTTATAAAATTTAATTAATTATACATAGGAAGATTTGAAATAGTAATGAGATATCCATGAATCACTTGAGGGATACATGTATTACTTGAGGGAGCCATCTATAACATGAGGGGATACATGTATCATATGAGGGAGCCATTTATCAAATGAGGGAGCCATTTATCACACGAGGGAGCCATTTATTACATGAGGGAGCCATTTATCACATGAGGGAGCCATTTATCACATGAGGGAGCCATTTATCACATGAGGGAGCCATTTATCACATGAGGGAGCCATTTATCACATGAGGGATACATGTATCATATGAAAAGCACTAAATAGTAATTATATTATTATCATAATAATTGTTGTATTTAATAATTATGACTCTTCCTTCTACTTGGTCTTGAATGAAGTCGGCCTTCCTTGTATTTTATGAAAGGTGGCTGTGAAGATCTCTGGAACCTGTAGGTGCGGGAGCGGGACGTACACCTCCTGGGGCTCGTGCGGCCCCAGGCTCTGCTTCAGGAAGCTGGGGTCGTTCTTGTTCTTGACGGGGTGGTTCTTCTCCGGCCCCGACTTCACGCCTCTCCGGGTTTGGAGTCCCTGTGCCTTCTTTCACCAACTTCGAGGTCAACTCCGGAGCTCACAGTTCCTGCGACGGCGCTGGAACCAATCGTATTGGCGTTTCCCTTTCCGTTAGAGACTTTCGGCGCCGTGGAGAGGAGGTACCTGCTGCTTGGGTAACAGCTTCTCCGTATCAACCTACCGTGGCTTTGCGCCCTGGAGAGGCCCCTCCAGACCGACAACCAGAGCGCAACTCCATAGTCTCCTGAGGCTGATGGATGCTTACTACTAAGCCTTCATGTTCAACACCTTACAGGGCGGGCTACTAGGTTCCGTGAACATAAGATATTACACAGGTGAAATATATCGGCGTTCGCTGTTGCTTTTTGTCTTACAAGTCAAAACAGTTCAGCTGTAACACTATATATGGAGACTCCTTCAGTCGTAGTCTACTCCGAGCTTAGGTAAGATAATTATTAGCAGGAGATATGAAGATAAGATGCTGGGATATGAGGACAAGGAGCTGGGATATGAGGAAAAGAGCTGGGATAAGAGGATAAGATGCTGGAATATGAGGACAAGATGCTGGGATATGAGGACAAGATGCTGGGATATGAGGAAAAGATGCTGGGATATGAGGAGATGCTGGAATATGAGGACAAGGAGCTGGGATATGAGGACAAAGAGCTGGGATATGAAGACAAGTTGCTGGGATATGAGGACAGGATACTGGGATATGAGGACAAAGAGCTGTGACATGAAGAAAAGAAATTGGAACATTAAAACAATAGACTGGGATACATGAACAAGGAGCTGGGATGTGCGGACTAAAAGCTGGGATATGTGGACAAGGAGTTGGAATGTATGAAATAAGTGAAGGAACGGTACCCTACTAATCATCGAGAATCGAACGCAGACCTTGCAAGAAACGAGACAATTTAATATCAATTAAGTTGTAATAAACTCTACAGGTAATTGTCTGACTTGCGCAGTTAATATGGTATGAAATATTACACACGAAACTTGCACAATAATATTAAATGTAGAGCTGCTTGAGAGCAATAAATATCAAGACGACGCTACAAAATACTTTATTTAAATCACATAAATCAAAGTTAATACACAACTTCTGGAGAAGATATATAATGTTAATAAAGTTTGGCTGTTTGTGTTAAGAGTTTACCAAGTCATATAAGGCTTAGTATATAATTACCCGTGTAGGAATTATTGCTTAAGACAACCGGGTGTTGCTTACTCACTAGATTATTAAACCAACCAATTATTGCAACTCATAACTTGCAATAACTTATTGCAACCAATTATTGTCAACTGGCTGTTGCTAACCTATTATGATAACCTATTATGTTAAAGTGTATTACAATTCAAACTTATTCTCAACAAGATATTTCTCCTTTTTTTACCTTGATATCAACTTGGTCAATTTAAGTCCATTAAGTTATAGCAAGTCCCGGATACAGTTCCTGTGAGAGAATGGAGATTGACCTCGTTGCTGGCTCTCTCGGGCGTGAAATAAGTCTCTGCCTGAATTTGTCCCAAAAGTTTCACATTTCCTGTTTATATCAGGTTTCTCTCAGTCCTTTATGGAGTACACTATATGTAAATTTTTTGGATTGAAAAAACAATCTGATATTAAAATACTTGTTCATCTAGATTTAGAAAGTAATGAGCTGAAAATCCAATCGTATTTAAGGTGCTATAAGAATAGTATTGTATTTATTAAAATCGAATCACAAGATTCTTCATCTATTCTCTGGTCTGATGATGATTAGGGTGATGATGATAATATCGTGATTATAATGATGTGGATTATTATACCTGCTTACCGATCTGTAGCATTAGCAAATTATAAGGAAAACTGATTAATAGATATTAACAGATTAACCAAGACTCAGGATTTAACAATAATATCATTCCTCAATGGCATAGATGCTCAATTTCATCCCCCTCTCTCGCAGCCCTCTATCAAGCCCTCGAGTTATTGCAAAATTGTCTACACTCTGGGAGCTCTTGAAAGGTTGAAGGTGCGAAGGAGGTCAAGAAGCTCTTCATAAGATTTAATATATATTTAATATTTAAAATATATTGTATGTAAGGTCAAAAAATTTGAAAATGTTAGCAGCTCGCGGAATTGACGTACTATCTCGTTTTCTGTTTTGGGTCCTCTGGTTGGTTAGGATGTGGCACTTTAATACGACAATTTCTTGACGTTGGAAAACCTTAGAAGGACGGGCTGGACACTCACACATATGTGAGATCTCGGAGTAAGGCAAGGCGTCTGGTCTTCTACTTCAGACACACACAGACATTCTACTTCATAGATATAGATGTTATCGAAAACGAGATAGCAAACATCAGTAGGAGAGTCGGAGCATTGATAACCAATTTTTTTCAAATTATTAATACGAGCAATGGGCTTGTTAAGCACAGACCTGAAACTATTTATTACATCAACTGATCAAGGCATCAACTGGTTATTTCATCAACTGATCAAAGCATCAACTAGTCAACTCATCGACTAATCAGGGCATCAACTGGTCAATTCATAAACTAATCAAGGCATCACCTGGTCAATTCATCAACTAATCAAGGCATCAACTGGTCAATTCATCGACTAATCAAGGCATCAACTGGTCAATTCATCGACTAATCAAGGTATCAACTAGTCAATTCATCGACTAATCAAGACATCATCTAGTCAATTCATCGACTAATCAAGACATCATCTAATCAATTCATCGACTAATCAAGGCATCAACTGGTCAATTCATCAAGTAATCAAGGCATTAACTGGTCAATTCATCGACTGGTTATGGCATCAACTTAATCGATATTTACTAAACTTTTTACGATCTCTGGCGCGTTACGAAGTCGTCCATAACAATACTAACTCCGGGGTGATAACGACCTCGTAACACTCCAGAGAACGTAAACAGTTTAGTGAATATCGATTAAGTTGCCATGATCGGGATAAGAGGTACAGATCTCGTAAGAGGATACGTAAGAGGCACAGATCTCGTAAGTGGACACGTAAGAGGTACAGATCTCGTAAGTGGACACTTAAGAGGTACAGATCTCGTAAGTAGACAAGTAAGAGGTACTGATTTCGTAAGTGAACACGTAAGAGGCACAGATCTCGTAAGTGGACACATAAGAGGTACTGATCTCGTAAGTGGACACGTAAGAGGCACAGATCTCGTAAGAGGCACAGATCTCGTAAGTGAACACGTAAGAGTTTATGAACTGCCAGAATTACAGTTAAAGCTGTAAGCCTCTCGGTTCTGGATGATTTATATTGGAAATTTTAGGAATTCAGTTTCTAACCGGAAAATTTACGTCCTGAGTATTTCCATCAACGACGTTTCAGTCCAGGATGTTTTTCCCATAAATGTTTTATCTGAAACTTTTAGACCTGAACGTTTCTGCCCTGGATATAGTAGGTCTGAAAGTTTCACGGCGTGTGTTCGATCTTTGACGTTTTATTTATGATACTGGGAAGATAACACATTTGGAACTTCAATTTCCGAGGCAGTAATGTCTTGAATTGAATCGTACGAGCCTGAACATTTAAAAAATATATTGTTGTTATTATTATTGATAATTTTGACCCGAGGTGTGATTGGTTAGAAGAGGCAGAGGGAGTGATAATGATATACATTTAATAGTTTAAGCTCCTCACTTAAAGAGGAGAGAGAGAGAGAGAGAGAGAGAGAGAGAGAGAGAGAGAGAGAGAGAGAGAGAGAGAGAGAGAGAGAGAGAGAGAGAGAGAGAGAGAGAGAGAGTGAGAGAGAGAGAGAGAGAGAGAGAGAGAGAGAGAGAGAGAGAGAGAGAGAGAGAGAGAGAGAGAGAGAGAGAGAGAGAGAGAGAGAGAGAGAGAGAGAGAGAGGGAGGGAGAGGGAGAGAGAGAGAGAGAGAGAGAGAGAGAGAGAGAGAGAGAGAGAGAGAGAGAGAGAGAGAGAGAGAGAGAGAGAGAGAGAGAGAGAGAGAGAGAGAGAGAGAGGGAGAGAGAGAGAGAGAGAGAGAGAGAGAGAGAGAGAGAGAGAGAGAGAGAGAGAGAGAGAGAGAGAGAGAGAGAGAGAGAGAGAGAGAGAGAGAGAGAGAGAGAGAGAAAGGAAGCAATCAGAAGTCTTAACCTAACTAGTTTGCTGAGAGAATAGAGAACAACCTCCACAGTTTAATCCAAGTACTGTATCAAATTCGGCTTCAATGGTTATAAAACAGGAAGAAATCCACCTCCTTCTTAAACGAGTCCACGTGGTGGGTAAGGCGGTGGAGCCAGGAGAGGTCAGCTCAACACTGTTCAGTTGCAGGAACCCGTTGGCTACACCTCTCATTCACCTCAGCTAACTCTTATCTCAAGAATAGGGACATGGCAGAACGTTGATGTAGTTTCTGTCCACTAAACGAAGAAACATGTACTTGGAAATTTTTTATGACATTGATGTCAACAAATGGCAACATGTTTGGACCTGGACTTCTACAATGAGTGGTATCAGTCAATGGACGATTCCATGATGGCACCTTGGACTGCTAGCAAAGCTACACGCACAAGATACAAGCAATTAAGGAACTACAATCAAGAACGGACTTGAAAAAGTGCTCCTCGATGGAGCAGTCTGAAAGTTACTCACTTGATGTTAGCGTACCGTTGGGTAGTACTCACCTAATTGTGCTTGCAGGATTGAGCGTCAGCTCTTTGGTTCCGCCTCTCAACTGTCAATCTACAGGTGTTCTGGTTCCTGAGGTTATTGAGTTCTATCATATCTAAATTTGAAACTGTGTATGAAGTCAGCCTCCACATGCAGTGCATTTACTAGCTATTCTGACACTGGAAAAGTTCTTTCTAAGGTCTCTGAGGCTCTTTTGGGTACTCAGTCTCCACCTGTGTCTCTTTGTTCGTGTACCACCCGTGTTAAATAACCTGTCCTTGTCTTCCTTGTCAATTTCCATGAGTTTTGTATGTGGTGATCATGTCTTCCTGATCATGTCTCCAGCGACTAGAGGTGCAATTCACACAGCCTTTAATCGTAACTCATGCCTCTTACCTCTGGTACTAGTCTAGTGGCTCCATGCTGGAGCCGCATACTCCAGGACTGGTCTTACATATGTGGAATACAAGTTTCTAAATGATTCCTTACACAAGTTTCTAAAGGCAGTTGTGATGTTAGCCATGTGAGTGTGTCAAGTAGTGAGCTTGACCCTTTGTTGGAGAATGTCTCCTTCACTGATCGACTACACCTGTTTGAAGTAGTTTGTACTCTTGTCTTTGCTTAAGGAAAATACAGCCCATCGTCCTACAATTATCATACTTATTGTTACTCTCCTCCAAATAGTTCTAAACCACTTGGGCTGGACGGTAGAGCGACGGTCTCGCTTCATACAGGTCGGTGTTCAAGCCACGACCGTCCAAGTGGTTGGACACCATTCCTTTCCCCCGTCCCATCCCAAATCCTTATCCTGACCCCGTCCCAGTGCTATATAGCCGTAATGGTTTTGCGCTTTCCCTTGATAATTCCTTTCCTCCAAATAGTTAGTATACGTACTATCATTTCAGGAGGCCCTGGAAACACAAACCGAAACTGTCTTGTAATAAAGTTGTTACATCTTGGCTTAACGTGTTTATGACGTGTTAGAACGTTGTTACAACTTGCTATATTGGTTGTTGTAATTGGTTAGGAAGTGTTAAAACTTGTTCGAACGTTGTACCAACGTCGAAGTTTCGGTGTGTGTTTGGCGGGAGAAAATAGGATAGCAACTTGAACGAGTGTTGCGAGTGATGAGCGTGCAACATTATCTGCCAGGGTCAACGGTGGAGTCATGTTGCAACTAAAGAAACCCCGACAATACTGTCTACGAGAAGGCATCGTATTGCAATTGCGACAGATGAACACGAGGAGTGGCAAGAACCTGGCGGCCAGTGATCAAACTCACATCTTGCGAAGACAGTTTAACTCTTCAGTAACCACGAGGAGCCACGTGATGAATGTATCAAGGGAAGCAAAAGAGAGAATGATGAGGAGAAAAGAAAGAGAGAGGGGAAGGGGAGAGAGAGAGAGAGAGAAAATCACAAATATTAGAGACAGGGTCGACAGACAGAGAGACAGTTTCATAAGGACAGATAAAGACACACACACACACATAGAGAGGGAGATCTTCCACAACTCCTTTGTTTCCCCTCGTGCTCCAGCTACTCGCTACACGCTGCTGTAACAATAACAATGTGAACAAAACTCCACTTTTAAGGTATTTAGAAGAGTAAATCCCAGCAAGGAACACAGTATAATCTTACTTACGTGTTAAGCATCCAAGAGGGGTGCCAACTAGACAATCAGAACTATTCAAGCTAGAGAACATTTCTGAAAAAAATACTGTCTTTGCAGTCAAAAATTTCACACTCAGGATCCACTTGCGAAAAAAAAATCACTGTTCAAAATTATCAAAATTTTAATTAACAAGAACACGTTTTAAAACCTCCAGAAACCATGTGTTTATTTAATGAAAGTAATTAATGCGTAATCCCTAATCTCCAAACACAGGTAAATCCTCTCTAGAACATGGTAGTAGAGTTACAACATCTCTCAATATTGAGTTAACGGTAAGCAAGCCGAGGAGCGCGCGAGAGACCACGTCCACACCCGACCAGATCCAGCAGGTGACTGGCGACCCAACCTCTACTCCAGCCCAAACAGCTGACGGCACGAGGCCAGGGTGGTGGTAGTGGTGGTGGTGGTGGTGGTGGTGGTGGTAGTAGTGGTGGTGGTAGTGATGGTGCTAGTAGGAGCAGATAGCGGTGGTAACTGGGAGAGGCTGGGTTTAAGAGCTTGGGATTAAGGGAAGACTAAGGATGGAAAAGCCGTGGTAGAGGAATGGGTGGTGGAAGGGTTGTGGGAAGGTGAGCCTATAGTCACTATAAAAGTCACCGTGAGCTAAGCATAGTGTTACTGTGATGGTGATCAATGCACTATAAACAGCATCATAAATTAACCACCCACCACCCCAAATGAGGCCACTTACCAATTACAATCGATTGTTAATAATTTGAACAGCATTGTTACGCTTCATCATTGTTCAATAAGTAAGCAAGAAGCACCAAGCAGCCTTATGACAACTACATATATTCATCACCTTCGCAGAACTGAATAAAATTTATCTCTTTTCAAACGAGTTTCAAGTTAATTAATTCTTAGCTCCATCTTGCTCGCAAGCCTCCCTCGAATATATTAATTTCCTTCCTTATATATAGAGGTCAAAAATTTATACAATTATATAATAACAGGACGCACTATCCCATCTGACGCACTAACCCCTGAGACACACTCTCCCCTGAGACACACTCTCCCCTGAGACACACCCTCCGCTGAGACACACCCTCCCCTGAGACACACCCTCTCCTGAGACACACCCTCCCTTGGAACACACCAACCCACAAATCAAGGAGCTCCACCAACTGTTAGTCCAGAGTTCTTAGATGATGAGTTTGAAAACATTGACACTTTCGAATTCAAGCTTAGCAACCAGTAAGTTTTCCGAAGCTTAACACATATATGTCCGGCCTACATATTATAACAAAAACAGCTCAATAAATAGTTCTCCCAAAAAATGTATTAAGTTACCCTTTTTTTTATTGTTTCGAAATATTAATATTAAAATGCTATTGGAAAATTTTTAGAAACAGTTCTCGTGGGGATGACTGTGTCAATTATAAAATATACTGTAAAGATTGTTATTCAATATATATATATATATGGTAGTGGTTCCTCCCTTGGAACACACCAACCCACAAATCAAGGAGCTCCACCAACTGTTAGTCCAGAGTTCTTAGATGATCAGTTTGAAAACATTGACACTTTCGAATTCAAGCTTAGCAACCAGTAAGTTTTCCGAAGCTTAACACATATATGTCCGGCCTACATATTATAACAAAAACAGCTCAATAAATAGTTCTCCCAAAAAATGTATTAAGTTACCCTTTTTTTTATTGTTTCGAAATATTGATATTAAAATGCTATTGGAAAATTTTTAGAAACAGTTCTCGTGGGGATGACTGTGTCAATTATAAAATATACTGTAAAGATTGTTATTCAATATATATATATATATATATATATATATATATATATATATATATATATATATATATATATATATATATATATATATATATATATATATATATAGGTCAAACATCAAAAAATTCGAAATTTCGAATTTTGAATTATATATTCAGTAAAAAGTGGCTAAATATCTTATGTTCCAATTCATTCGTTTACAGAAAATTCTCACCAAATTGATTATTAGAACTTTATGATTAAGGAAACATAATTGACATATCAGCAGTGAAATTTTTCTCCTTTATTATTTGCAAAAATTAAATCAATATATTCACATATTTTATTAAAAAAAAGGCTTAATTTTCATCCAAATCAGCTAACCAGTTTTTGGCGCTGGAGCGGAACACTTACAGACCAGCCCATAGATTAAAAACAAACAATTATAATTGTTTCACAAAGTACAAAATTATATTTCTATTTAAAGCACGAAGTTTTATTACTACTAAAAGCACGGCATTTTGTTACTATTAAAATCGCGAAAATATTATCAATGGGCTCACCATAGCCCATGCTACTTGAAACTTTTTGTTCCAGGTAGCGAATCTTAAACAACAACATTTCTGATGCAAGAAGGCTTAGAGTTGTGCTCTCGTTCAGTGTGTCTTAAGACTTACCCTACCCTACTACTTCAACTTGAAACACAAACCACCAGTTTATAACCAGTTCTTCGTTAATTGCTGAGTGAATAGAGGCAACCAGTTAAAGCTCGGTGCCCTCTCATCCTTCCCTAGGCGGGGCTCGAACCCGGACCTATGTCACTAGCAAGCTTTACCTTCTCGCAGCCGCTTCACCACGAACGAGGACCCGTATACGATGCTAACATATCTGCAAGTGAGTGTAACTTCTCCTAGCGTTAATATTTGTTTAATTCTAGGAATTTTATTGCTTCTAAAATACTTCTCTGTTGCGAGGAACTTCTACAAAACGCCAATACTTCTCCACTTCGAGGAACGGCGACAAAAACTTCCAGCACAACAGCAATACTTCTCATGTACTTCCACAAATATTAGCCCAGCAACAATATTTCTCCTCTACTGAGAGGAATTCCTGCACATTACTTCTCTACTATAACGAGCTCCAGTATACGAGCAGTATTTCACCTCTTGCGAGAAAGGTTGTGAAATAAAAATGTAGATTCTTCTTCATTATGTAAATTAATAGATAATATAAAGCTAAAACAATCTAGATATAATCAGGTCCAGTCTTTGTTCTAAATAGTCGAGCACAAAATTCCATTACATTCACTCAATTGGTTTTACTGCCAAGAGACTTTTTTTCCTTCCTCATATATACACTAGTTTGGATAACTTAAACTGGCTAGTTGGATAGTTTTAATTTTAATTACCTGTTGTGATTTACTAGCTCTAATACTTTGGAAGCGGAGTTTAGTTGGAAATTATTTAATTATATTAATTCAAATGTATTTATCAGAAAGTCGAGGATGAGGCGAAACACGGTGTCAGGCCTGGGTCTTCCTCTCTCTCTCTTACTCCTTTTCTCTCTATCTCTATTTCTTCCTGTCTATCTCACTCTCTCCATCTCGGTCTCTTGTTGCCTTTCATCCTCTGTCTATCCGCCCGACTCGTACCCAACAGCTAGGTAAGAACACAACCCCACACTGTTAACGTATTGCATATGGGGCAAAAAACAAATGGAAAAAGTGCTTGCAGACTTTATTTGGATGACAGGTAAGACAATAGGCACATTGGTCTCAGGGAAAATCTTCAGTAAAACCCCCAGTCTTCACGCTACAGAATATTGTACACTGCCTCACTCTCCACACTGCCTCACCCTCCACACTGCCTTACTCACCACACTGCCCCACACCCCATAGGTTCACCCTTCATTGGGATGAACTAGATGAACCTCAGTAAATACTGGTTTGGAGTTGCTGCATCATGGTAGACATTAGCGGGTTACACAACAAGACGAGGCCCGCTGGGTCAGGTCTCAGGTCATACATGAGTGACTCTGTGGCATAGAGCTCGCAAGAACTTAGAGGTCTTCTGCAGTTTCGTTAAATCTAATCAATTTTTGTATGTAACCAGAGCATAAATGATTGAAACCTTTTATGTCTCCTTCGATTTGTGACGTTTGATGTTCAATTACAATTTAAGAATTATGGATTTGAAGACGATGAGTCACAATAACATGGTTGAAGATTTAATGACCAAATCACACATCAGAAAATGGAGAAACGACGTTTCAGTCGGTCTTGAACCATTATCACGTGGTGTGTGTGTTCTCACCACTATACACCACTTGATTATGTATTATCAAGTGGTGTATGTAATACAAATCCTTGTATTATATGGATTTGTCTAGTGCCATGATACTCTCCTCGACCTTCTGATGTGTGGTATAGTCATCATAACTATGTATTAATTAGCGACTATTATAAGTTACTACAAGGATCATTAACACACCTGACATTGTTCCTAACTTCTAACAACACTAATAATAATAATAATAAGATTAATAATAATAATAATATTATTATTAATATTAATAAAGTTAATAATATTCATCAGGACCCAAGACACTGCACAACTAACAAGTACCAACATATCTAAGACATCACGTGACAACATCCCATTTACATTAGAGTTCCTTGCATGCTTAAGTCTTTTAAAAGAATTTTTGTGCTCAGTGAAGTGGATTTTGCTTAGCCTGATTAAACCTCAGTAAGGGTAATGGCTTCTTAAATAAGAGGGTGCGGGCCCATGCACTCCTCCTCCTCCCTCTCTTACGTGTGTAACAAGGGCTTACATTACTCTGGCTTGTAATACAGCGAGGGGCTTGTATTACCTGGATTTGTCTAGTGTTATGATACATGTCCAACATGTGTCTTTGTGTAATTGTTCTACTTAGTGTATCAAATGTTGCTTCTTCACAACACCTGTGTTACTAATACAACATCTACACCAACACCCATGGGCTGTACCTACACCCATGGTCTACACCAACACCCATGGTCTACACTATCACCCATGGTCTACACCAACACCCATGACTACACCAACACCCATGGTCTACACCAACACCCATGGTCTACACCAACACCCATGGTCTACACCAACACCTATGGTCTACACCAACACTCATGGTCTACACCAACACACATGGTCTACACCAATACCCATGGTCTACACCAACACCCGTGGTCTACACCAACACCCATGGTCTACACCAACACCTATGGTCTACACCAACACTCATGGTCTACACCAACACCCGTGGTCTACACCAACACCCATGGTCTACACCAACACCCATGACTACACCAACACCCATGGTCTACACCAACACCCGTGGTCTACACCAACACCCATGGTCTACACCAACACCCATGACTACACCAACACCCATGGTCTACACCAACACCCGTGGTCTACACCAACACCCATGGTCTACACCAACACCCATGACTACACCAACACCCATGGTCTACACCAACACCCATGGTCTACACCAACACCCATGGTCTACACCAACACCCATGACTACACCAACACACATGGTCCACACCAACACCCATGGTCTACACCAACACCCATGGTCTACACCAACACACATGGTCTACACCAACACCCATGGTCTACACCAACACCCATGGTCTACACCAACACCCATGGTCTACACCAACACCCATGGTCAACATTTCGCTTCTAGTACAATTCCTCAAACAAATACCAACAACACAAAGTAATATGGACTGAATATTACATTATCGAACTCTTCTACCTAAAAAGTCTCCCTTAAGATGTTGTAGTCACATCTTCACCACAACATATTTATGTACGAAATTATTTACATTATCGAACCTGTGATCTTGAGTTACAGCACAAGAGCATCCTAGTAACCGGCCACCCAGCCAGGGAGATGAGTCCCAGCAGTGTCAGATTTGTGGAAGCTGGATGTCAAGGTTAAATGTCTCGACATTTGAAAATGGCGTTAATTTACGTGTGAATTTACGTGTAAGCCAATAAAAAATTATATATTTTCCAGGGGATTGTTGATCGTTGTCATGTTTTGAACCTTTTTTTTTTGGTAAAAAAATTGGTTTATGAACTTTATTGGATTGGATTAGTGTTTGTATGAGGGGGTACAGGTGGGGTGTAGGTGGGGTACAGGTTGGGTATAGGAGGGGTACAGAAGGGGGTGTTGGTGGGGTACAGGAGGGGTGTTGGTGGGATACAGGAGGGGTGTAGGTGAGGTGCAGGAGGGGTACAGGTCCTATGTTCCACCTTCCAGTACGACCTTCAGGTCCTATGTTCCACCTTACAGTACGACCTTCAGCTGCTATGCTCCACCTTCCCTTCACCGGTGGCCAGGCTGGTGGTACCAGAGTCTCTTAATTACCATCATCTCTTGAATTATGCGAGTAATTAGCCTGAACCACCTATATTTAAAGCTAATTCCACTTGCTCTCTACTCTCACAGTGAAGTAATTTGTTCCCACTGATGATCTTCCGTCTGCCTCTCTGTTCATGCTGATGAAAGTGGTTTTGGTTCACTTTGCTTCATGGAACTTAACATGTCGTTAACATGTCTCTAGCTCTTCAGTTGTCCAGTGTGGTGAGGCGTAGTAACCTTAGTCGTTGTTCAGCTTAGTTCAGCTACCATCCTTGTCGAAAATCTATGTAAATGTATACACTATAGTACACTATAAGGCACTATAGGATACTATAGAACACTATAGGACACTATAAGGCACTATAGGATACTATAAGACACTATAGGACACTATAGGACACTATAGAACGGTAGAGCGAAGGTTTCGCGTCATACAGGTCGGCTCTCAATTCCTGATTCCTTATCCTGATCCCTTCCAAGTGCTTTATAGTCATAGTGGCTTTGGAGCTTTCTCCTGATAGTTCCATTCCATAGTTCTTCTCTGTCTCTCTCTCCCATTCCTTTTGTCCTAATATTACCCACAGTAATCCCGTGAGAGCGAGAGCGATGCGTCAGGCGGGAATATAACCAATATATATATATATATATATATATATATATATATATATATATATATATATATATATATATATATATATATATATATACTATATATATATACGGAGAGTATATATATATATATATATATATATATATATATATATATATATATATATATATATATATATATATATATATATATACTCTCCGTTCTCGTGCCCAACGTTCTCAATGGCACCAAATTTTACACTCTAACCGAACACTTTATATAAGAGTGCCGCCGCTTCATCAGTCATTATGAAATCCTTTCCGGATATATAGCGGCACGTTCGTGATCTGTTGGTGCAGCGAATACGCATTTGTGCGGATCCACTTCTTCGTAAATTAATCGGTAAAAGTAAAATTTAACATTTCGGTTATCCGGAGTGTCAAGGGGGGAAAAATATAAAATCTAGAGTGAGTGAATATGTAAACATTTTATGATATTAATAAATTGCATTTGTATATATGTATAAATCTCAGTGTGGATTTATTCTTGAATACATTCGCTTTACCATTCACACCAGGATACTCACAGGATACTCACAAGATACTCACAGGGGGGGGGGGGGGTTAAACAGTGACTAACTGCTAGTCAGTCTGAGATGTTAACCTTAACATTGTACACAACAACAATTCAGTGTTAATCAACCTCTTGATCTACGTCGTCAACGATGTTACTACACCCGCCTGAGCGGGTGTTGCCCGGGCGAGTGTTACCTGAACGGGTGTTACCTGAGCGGGTGTTGCCCGGGCGAGTGTTACCTGAGCGGGTGTTACCTGAGTGGGTGTTGCCTGAGCGGGTGTTATCTGAGCGGGTGTTGCCTGATCATCTCCAGGGTGGTTCGTATGGGTTTCAACGCTAATCTCACAGCTTTTGCAATTCGTACCAGGAGATCCTGTGATGTTTTAAGTCACTTGGTACATCGCTAGCTAGCAATTGCAATGAATAAATCTGTGTACAGAGTGGAGGAAGGGCAGGAGCTGTCGAGATGTGTCGGATGCATCACCAGTCCTGAACATTCCCTTCCCTCACACACGACCTATGCCTCAGGCTTGAAGAACTTCCCCGCCGTCAGAAGCATGTATTGAAGCTTTGTAATAAACTTCAGTCTCATATTTTTCACTAAAACAACGCATTTTGGGTTAATACTATATTTTTGTTCCTATTGCAGTGCTAATGATTCCTCCCACGTCACTGTTAATGGTACTCTCATGTCAGCGAGGGTGAAATACAGTTTTGGGAGCATCTTCATCCTTAGAGTGAAGAGTGTTCCCTTAGGGAGAAGGGGAGACACTCTTGAGACAACAGGAAGACCAGTGAAGGGGTGCCAGAATACCTGTCAAGAGAGAGACGCAGTGAGGGAACACAGATAACAGCCTGTTGAAGATCCCTCAGGGTGAACCCACTGCAAAAGACTTCTTTTTTCCAGGTTATATATGTGTGTGTGTGTGTGTGTGAAAAAAATTTATTAATTGACAGTTGAGAGGCGGGCCATAAGAGCCAGAGCTCATCTCCCGCCTGATGTACAGATTCCTGAGCCTACTGGGCTATCATATCAACATTGTAAACTGTGTATGGAGTCAGCCTCCACCACATCACTGCCTAATGCACTCCATTTACTATGACACTGAAAAAGTTCTTTCTAACGTCCCTGTGGCACATTTGGGTACTCAGTCTCCACCTGTGTCCCCTTGTTCGCGTACTACCCATGTTAAAAAATTTATCCTTGTCTACCCTGTCAATTCCTCTGAGAATTTTGTAGGTAGTGATCATGTCTCCCCTTACTCTTCTGTTTTCCAGTGTCGTGAGGTGCATTTCACGCAGCCTTTCCTCGTAATTCATACCTCTTAGTTCTGGGACTAGCCTAATGGCATACCTCTGAACTTTTTCCAGCTTCGTCTTGTGCTTGACAAGGTACGGGCTCCATGCTGGGGCCGCATACTCCAGGATTGGTCTTACATACGTGGTATACAAGGTTCTGAATGATTCCTTACACAGGTTCCAGAAGGCAGTTCTGATGTTAGCTAGCCTCGCATACGCCGCCGATGTTATTCTTTTGATGTGGGCTTCAGGAGACAGGTTTGGCGTCTCTCTCCTCTCTTGTGTGAGTGCGTCTCTTTTTATACATTTGTTTTTTCATTGCGTCATGGTCGTTTCACTTACACATGAGCTCTGTAAGCTCATCTGCAACACTCAGAGCACGAGTGTAAATTTTCACTCGGTTAAATGTGTGTTATTTCCGTCATCTTATCCCATTTCCCTCCCGAGATAACAGCGTAGTCATAAGCGGGAGATCACGCTACATTTGACGCCTTAAGAGAGTCCACCAACGAGACCATGTCGAGCGAAGCGGTTTCGAACTGTTCAGAGCAGCAGGCGGGTAATATTCTCGGTCCCTTGCTCGGTCTCTCTCTCTCTCTCTCTCTCTCTGTTGCTCGACTTTTCTCTCGCTCTCTCACTGTTTCTCATCGGCGCACCGTAAAACAACACGGCTTCAGAAACGGGTTTATGACTCCTTGGGATGAATACGAAGCAACTGAGAGGATTTCTGAGGCTTTAGCTGCTCCAGTGGATGTGTTTTCGCGTGCTGCCTTTATGACGACTCGGGCTTCTGTTGAGGAGAACGAACCCAGCGTGAAGCAAACACAGCGTGAAACGATCCCAGGGTGAGGCGTATCAAAGTGAAGCTATCACTGGCCGAAATAAACTCATTGTAGGAAGATCCCTAATGTAACAAACCTGGGTTTTAGAGCCCCGGTTAAAGCGCACTTAAGTTTAAAAAGACTTGATTCAAATGAACCCATGAGTGGAACGAATTCAAATAAATGAAGCCCATAGTGAAGTGAACCCAGAGTGCAACACACCCAAAGTGTAAAAAAATAGACTGCAATGATTTCACGACGAAAATATCCTCATTCGTCCTTAGATCATAGAGAACAAAATTCTATCCCTTGTTTTATTTCAATGTACAGTGCCGTGCAATTAATGGTGTTCGACATTTTCAATAAAGTGCTTTATTCTCTTGCAATATTATTAGCACGCGTCTCAGAATGCTTCACGCACTAAATTCAAACAGGTCACAGCAAATTGTCAAGAGGAAACAAAAGCCTAACCAAGGCCTAAATTGGTTTTCAAAACGTAATACAATAAACTATTTTTATATTAAGATAAAGCTACTCTTGATTATACTATACGAACTATTTATTGCTCCTTTTGGGAGGACAGTAGCAAGGGTGAGCAGCAAGACCCCTGTCGAGTGCAGACTATGTGCTGGCTGAGTGCAGACTGACGTGAGCACTTAGTAGACTGATGTCTTGTACTCACACACCGCTCAATAATCCCTGAATACCGCTCAATAATACCACCTCTCCACCCACACACACACACACACACACCTTCCCCTCTTCCTTGCCTCTCTCCCCATCTCTCCACCAATCACTTGATCACCCCCAACTCCTGGCCTTGATGCATGCCCTCTCTCAATCTCCTCTCACACACTTTCCATTCGCCGTCCGCGTCAACCCGCCCGTCTCTGAACTCATCAACTCGCGCCGTCTTGCAGTCCTCAATACCTGGATTACCTCTTGCCATTTTGTCCCGGCTACACCATCGGGGACACGGAGCGACGCGGGCCCTCCTCCTGCTGCTGCTGCTGCCTCCTGCTCCTCCTGCTCCTCCTGCTCCTCCTGCTGCCTCCTGCTCCTCCTGCTGCTGCCTCCTGCTCCTCCTGCTGTTGCTGCCTCTTGCTTCTCCTGCTGCTGCTGCCTCCTGCTCCTCCTGCTGCTGCCTCCTGCTCCTCCTGCTGTTGCTGCCTCCTGCTACTGCATCCTCCTGCTGCTGCTGCTGCCTCTTCCTCCTCCTCCTCCTCTGCCTCTTCCTCCTTACTTGTTATTGCTCCCTTGTTAAGACCTTCATTACCTAGTACATAATTCCATCATCTCATTCCCTTCTCTTTTTAACAACGTGACCTTCGCCCTTCGTCATCAGTCCTGGGAGAGTAAAAAATGGAATCTCATTCACGTTCCAATTTTTGGCATTCCTGGAAGACGAGCAAAAAGGGAAGGGGGGGTTATGGGAAGGAAGGGAGGGGGATAAGGGGAGGGTGGGAGGGGGCTAGGGGGGGCTCAATGGAGATGGACACGTCTTAGCCACACCTATTCCACATCCTGGACCAGGAAAGAGGGGGGGAACTGGTGAAGGGAAACAGCCACTTAATATCCACACGTACCCACACGTGCGAGTATCAGGCGAGACAGGAGGTAGTAGATAATACATAAGTGGTGAGAGAGGATGTAGGTGGGCAAGTAGGGATGTAAATGGGTGACGGTGGATGTAGGTGGGTGAATTAGGTGCAGATGACAATCATTTAGGGCCGTTGGGGAGGGTTGAGGCGACGAGGAAAGGCAAAAGTGGGGAGATAGGGGAGGGAAAACTAAAGATTAGGGCAAATGAGAGGGGTGAGGGAGATTGGATTTAGGTAGAAGTTCAGTGGGTTTGTGAGAGAGTGACAGACAATAGGGAGAGAAAGGGGGAGAAGAATACAGAGAGGGAGATGATTGGTATCAGGTAGAGGAGAAAGCAGACTGGTAGTTAAGAGGAGAGTGAAAGGGAGAGGAGCCAACAGGAAGAGAGTGAGAGAGTGAGATCAACAGAGACAGTGGAACAGATCAGGCTATAAGAGTGCCAGCTATCAGTGCCACGCAAGAGAACTAGAGCCACGATGCAAGACACGTCCAGGCGGTGAGCAGTGCCATTTAACTGCCCCAACCTGCAGTGACAACACAGATGTTACTTACGGTGCTATTTAACAGCGCTACTATAAGCGTTCAAGAATAATGACGCTAGAGTGATATTTAGCACTAACAGTCTTCAGTGACAAAACTCAGTGATTATTGAAAGAATAAACAACAGTTTAAACAATGATTAGGCACTGTAACAGTGAGTTACAGCAAAACAGTTCCTAACAGTGGCAGCTTACTCTGACGAGGACAATGACTAACAGTGGCTGCTTACACTGACGAGAACAGTGACTAACAGTGGCAGTGTTATATGGCAGTGCCATATAACATTAACCATCAGTAGTTCCACATGACAGTGACCATCTGTGGTGCCGGGGGAACAGTGACCACGAGCAGTGCCAAGGGTGGGGAATTCCTACAGTGCCAACCATTTGGTTCGATAGCGAAATTCCATTGACCAATCAGCTGGGTCCTGCCTCAGTAATTACTGCCTCGTTTTCTTTCACTTCACGAGGTCTTGATAGGATTAAGTGTTCGTATTCAGAGGAAGATTCCGTTTTCTCTCGTCCAAAGTTCCCATTATGTTGTTTTTGTCATCATTGCATCGTTGCAAGTCCCCCCAGTATATAATAATTAATAATCACTACACATCAAATTTTGTTTTCATTGTATTTTATTCCCATTTTTCTCTTTTCTCTTATTAAAAGGTTTACCTTCCTTTCCTGTCTTTAATGGTTTATTGCCTCTTTCATGCCTCTTATCTTCTTTAGAGTATTCATATTCTATCTTCCTTTCCTGTTTTTAATGGTTTATTGCCTCATTGATGCCTCTATCTTCTTTAGGTTATTGATATTCTATCTTCATATTTGCATATTGTGACTTTCATCTCCTTCATTTTATCTTCCTCTTTCCAAATTTAAGGTTTTCTTCATATCTCTCTTTCTGCAGTTCTCACTCTCCATCTTCTCCCATCTCTACACCTCATTCCCCAGCTCCTCACTTTGCCAATAACTATCTCCTAATTTCCTAATCTCTCTCTCTCTCTCCACCTTTCCTCATCTCTGCCTATCTTTATTTCAACATATATTCAACTAACCAATTTCAATTTCTCTTCCCCTAGCTCTTCCTATATCTCCCTCCCCCACCTCTTTATACTAGGTTTCTCCCCTTTTCCTCCTGCTTCTCCCTGCTTTTTCTCCCATTCCCCAATTCTTAACCCTTTCCATCAACCTATTTTTTAAAATATCCGCTTTTACCAAGAATCACCCTATACCTTTCTCTTTACTCTCTCCCTCACTGCCCTCACTCCCCCTCTCCCCCACTCCCCTCTCCCTCACTCCTCTCTCCCTCACTCCCTCTCTCCCTCACACTCCCTCCCTCCAGCTGTGGCCATCAGAGCATTAAATCACCCGTCACAGCTGCCTGGCTCAGCCGTTCTGTGTATGTATAAATGAGGAGAAGACCCAGCAAGTAATGGCTCTGGTTATGTACTCACCTATTTCTCCCCCTCTGCAGGATCAAGCACCAGCTCTTGGACCCGTTTTTCTAGCCGTCGGTTGTCTAATGCAATGATTCCTGATCTATTTCCCTATCATATCTTCTTTTAAAATGGCGTTTGCTTCTATAACCTGCTCCTTAGTTCATTCCATTTTACCCACTTCTCTAATGGTAAAAGAGTACCTACTGATATCTGTATGACACATGTGTGTGTGTGTGTGTGTGTGTGTGTGTGTGTGTGTGTGTGTGTGTGTGTGTGTGTGGTGTCAGAATTTGACCAGGTGTGACTCCCTTCTGCTCTCCATGTGTAGAACGTGTGAAGAAAATGTATGAAGGACTGATTAGAAGAGAGAAAGAACATATAAGGTGTAAAGAATGAAGTATTAATAACAAAGATGTGTTGGGAATAATGAAGGAAGCCTTAAGACGAGAAAGTAGGAAGCAGGAACTAAAAATTCTGATGAAGGATGTATTTGAAAAGAATGAATTAGATGGAAAGTAGTTTTAATTAAAAGTAAGGAAATATTCAGATGAAAGAAATAGTGGAAGAAATAAGAAAGAAAGGGAGAGAAATGATGATATGTAGTTACATTCACAGAGATAAATAGAAGCACCATATTTGAACAGAACAAAAATTAATCAGATATGGTGGAAATTTTGGACGAAAAGAAAAATAGAAGGAACAGATGAAAGAGAAGGAGGAGAAGAAAGAGATATAAATAAAGAGGTAAGAATGCAACAATTTGAAAACAGTTGCTAATATTAACATAGAGTTTGTTGACAGTACTGTTGCTGACACCATAGTCTGTTGTTACTGTTGCTGCTCCTGGCACCGTCGCTGCTCCTACTGCTGCTAAGGCAGCTGCTTCTATTGTCCTGAATGTTAGTTTTACTGTTACTGCTTCTGTTATCAATACTCATATTACTGCCACTGGCAACGGCTGTTGCGTGGCTATCGTAGTTGTCATCTGTTACTAAGTTTGACTTCTGTTATGCTACTGCTTCTTACTGTCGTTACTACTGTTGTTAAACAGTTATAGCTACGGTGTCTGTGTATGCTTATGCTGCCGTTAGTGCGTCGCAGTGCCGTCCGCTGCTTATCTCCTACATTCCTGCTGCCTCATGCTACCTCTCATTGTCTCTTTAATGCCATTTATTTTCTCTCGCTTCCTTTGGCTGCTTTCCGAAAGTCTTGTGGCCTTTCAGTGCTTTTCACTGCCTCTCACTGCATCTTCCTCTCTTGGAAATACAAAACTGCCTCTATCTTGTCAAGACCTTTCACTGCCACTCACTTTTTTTCAGTACCTCTCATTGTCTCTGAGTGTCTCTCTGTCTCATAATGTCTCTGTTGCTCCTCATTGTCTCATAATGTCTCTGTGGCCCCCCCAGCTCCACTGTCTCCCACTGCCCCCCACGCCCACTTTCTGCCTCCCATTTCTACTCTTCCTCTCACTGCCGCTCTCTGTCCTTCTCAGCGAAACTCATGAATATGGTAATATTGGACAGTTTCACTGGGTCATTGGTCGGGCGATTGAGAGTCATGTGTATATTGGTGTATGTACGGATGTACACACTTATGTATATATGTATGAGGATATACTGTTCCTCGTGTGTGCGTAAAAGCACGTATGTATGCATTTATGTGTGAGTGAATGAATGTATGTATGAGAAATGTTTCGCGTATATATATGGACCCTCATAATACCTGATAGGTGTGGGCAAATATGCAAATATATGTGTAGTTGCACAATACCTGTTAGCCTTCCTCTAGGGGCAGTATGGCGACCCCAGCTGTCATCAAATCTACACAGTTGGGGTTCCCTTTATGCTGAGCAGATGATTCACAAAAAAATAAGAATCTGAGGGCCTTGGTGATTGGCCAGGGAGGAACGTTGGACATCCAATAGGAAATCACCAACATGAGGAGCACCCACCTCTAGGTAAGAATATCGTGAGCATTGTTATGATGATAATATATATCATCGTTATCGTGGACATCTCTTTCTTTATGATATCTTATATTATCATCTAAAGACCATGTGATTTTTCCTCTACGATTGCTAAGCACTGAGGTAGGACTATCACCATTCATAAAGGAATACGCAATATTATCAAGAAGATATAATTACTTCACTTTTAGAACGGGCTGAGAACGACACTCGGCGCTTCTTGAGACTTCCGCTAGAGTGAGAAGCTCCAGTAAGAACCGACTCACATTACCCAGTCATAATAAGACAGCAATATGTAAGTGACTGGTCAGTCTGCTGGCTATGAAGGAAAGGAGGAGGAGTAAGGCAACTGGGAGCCACAGCCCGACACCCCCCAAACACGTGACCACGTACTCACCGAACCACAGGGTTCGAAGCCCAGCTGTATCCAGCTGAAATGACGGAAAGAGACTGGATATTTGCTCTCGGACTTCAGTGTCGCATGTATTTATTTGGATGATAGTTTTTGTATACAAATAGATCGTCACGTTAGTTGTTTGGGGTTGATTTATATCACAAGAAGTGGAAGGAGAGAGAGAGAGCGAGCGAGACATAGGCTAATAAACAATAACAAGAATATCATAAATAAGGCAGCCGTTAGTGTCTTTCTTCCCCTGTGAAAATATCACCCAATAATCTGGTGTTTTTGCTGCCTCAGTGTGTGTGTGGGATGCCAAGCTGGTGATATCGGTCCTACCCTAGTCTGTGTAGGCTAGCCAGGGGAACTTGTGGCGATATCTTGCTCCCTTTTGTCACGACTTGCAGGGTATTCTTGTGATCGTGTCTCTTCCTGCTATCGACATGCGATATCAGTAGCGATATTTTGTCTTCTCTCATCAGGTAAGAAATTGTAGCGATATATTACTAGTTTCTTTGGTCGATTTTCGATATGTTATGATATTATCTTGCCTCAACAGATACGGTTATTTTTTGCTATATCTTATTTTCTGCTTTTTATCCCTTTCTTTTACTGGGTGATAAAGTAGGAAGAAGCAGTCAGACCCTTGTTCTAGCTTGAAAGCACTTCCTCTCTTTATTCTCAACTGAACACGATTCGCTAATGGCTTTACAACCAGTCCCCCAGGTTGTATTGTGTGAGCATGAGTAAAGGAAGATGAACAGTGCCCAATTGTTCCTCCTTGCCAAGAGCTCGAACTCAGATCGCTTCTGAGGTGAACCTGTGAGGGTGGTAACCACTACATCATATTATATGTCAATATTGTTCCAGTCCTCTACATGAGTTAGACTTTATGCCATTTTTTAAACCCTACATCTGATGTATCTTGTGTTAGTCTGTGCTGCCTCTGCTCCTCTCTGCTGCCTCTGTTACTCTCTGCTGCCTCTGCTCCTCTCTGCTGCCTCCGTTACTCTCTGCTGCCTCTGCTGCCTCCGTTGCACCCACCTACACCTCTGCCACCTCTCTGCTGGCAATATTTTTTTTACCAATATTACAGCTGCACCTGTTCTGGCTCCACGCAAAGGGAGGCAGCCCGATAAATTCATGCTAATGAGGTCAGGTAAATGGGTTTATTGCTCAATTAGTCACCTGTCACTCCAGAGTTGCGTCCTGCATTATGCGAGGCTGCGTCCTCCTGCCTCTATTTGACTGATAATGTTTATCAGTCAAATGTTTATCCACAAATAAAAATTGTGGATAAATGCATTTCAAATCAGATGATTTTAAATGCATTTATCCACAATTTTTATTGGACGTATTTTTATTGAATGTATTATATATATGGATTATTTTCTACTTTAAGAGCATCACACAAAAAGGTAATTCCGGAAAGTCTATTGACCCATATGACGTCAATCAGTCATGTTAAATGGAGTAATTATATTTTGCTTTCATTGGCACTGAGTTTTGACCCGAGGTTGGTCACAGGTAATCATAACTACGTTAGGGGGTTCTAAATTTGTAGTAATCAAAGAGGTAATTTACACGGAACTCTCAAAATTAATAGAATAAATTTTCAGCTTATTTTGAGCCCATCCTCCAACAATGGCAGTAATTATGGTAATTATTTGGTCAACTGTTCGAAAATGGACTGTTGTACCCAAGAAGTTTACGCTTTGTATTATTCAGTTCAAATAACATTCTGAACATTAAAAAGTAACCAAAGAATGTAGCCTAACCCGTCCAAGTATTTTTAGGCCTATTATACACTATCATATGCCTAACACAGTACATTAATGTGCTGTGTTAGGCCTGAGAATGTTCAAGTTTAGGTTTGGGCTTTTAGTGCCGTCAACAAAAAAAAGTACAAAATGTGAACATTGTAGACTACAACAGTCTATTTTTGTACTTTCGACCAAATAGTTCCCATAAGAACTATCATTTCAGGAGGGTTGACAATTTTACGATAGTCTCCAGTAGGCAGAAACACCACACCACTGACTGTCACGGGTGGACAGGAACATCAGCAACAACAGTAGTCTCAGACAGACAGGAGCATCACCAACAAGAGTAGTCTCGAGTGGACAGGAACATCAACAACAGTAGTCTCGGGTAGACGGAACATCACCAACAACAGTAGTCTCGGGTAGACAGGAGCATCAGCAACAACGGTAGTTTAAAGTAAACAGGAAGATTAACCCAACGCCAGAATGAACAAGTGTTGCATATGACACTTGAGTGCAACAGAGTGCATCAAGAGCAGCACCACACACACACACACACACACACACACACACACACACACACACACACACACACACACACACACACACACACAAAACACACACACACACACACACACACACACACACACACACACACACACACACACACACACACACACACACACACACACCATCGAGGCGCTGGACAGACACAGTTCAGTGACCTGTGTGAACACAAATACAGATTTCAATTTGATTAAATTGCAGACGCAATTGGGACAGATCCCATAATACTACCAGGAGTGACAAACTTACTTTTTAAGAGCGTTAAACCTAGGATATACTATTTCCTGCTCTCTGTCTGTCTGTCTGTCTATCTGTCTCTCTGTCTCTCTCTCTCTCTCTCTCTCTCTCTCTCTCTCTCTCTCTCTCTCTCTCTCTCTCTCTCTCTCTCTCTCTCTCTCTCTCTCTCTCTCTCTCTCTCACTCTTTCTCTCTCTCTCTCTCTCCCTCTCTCTTTCTCTCTCTCTCTCTCTCTCTCTCTCTCTCTCTCTCTCTCTCTCTCTCTCTCTCTCTCTCTCTCTCTCTCTCTCTCGCTCTCTCTCTCTCTCTCTCTCTCTCTCTCTCTCTCTCTCTCTCTCTCTCTCTCTCTCTCTCTCTCTCTCTATCTATCTATCTAGATGTTGTAAATTACTGAAGTAACGTGATGATAGGAAAGAGCAGGCCAAATATCTCTTGAAGGAGATTATCGTAACAATATAAATATATATATATATATATATATATATATATATATATATATATATATATATATATATATATTATATATATATATATATATATATTATATATATATATATATATATATATATATATATATATATATATATATATATATATATATATATATATCAAATGCCCCAAGAGGCCATTTGAAGGCATAGACGACGTTGGTCTCTTTTAAAGCGTTCTGCTTTGTGTCTGGAGAGTTTCTCATGAGTAGGCTGGCCGTTTTTTTGGTTTTATAGTAAATCGTCAGTTGTATCTTCTGATACAACTATAAACTTTTGGTTTTATCTATAAAACTTTTGGTTTTATAGATAAAACATATATATATATATATATGTATATATATATATATATATATATATATATATATATATATAAATATGTATGTATATATATATGCATATTTATATATATATATATATATATATATATATATATATATATATATATATAAAATATATATATATATATATACATATATATAGATTATGCTAATTACATCAGTGGCAAGTTGTCAGTACAGTATATGCAATAACAAATGAACTGGCTGCAAATTGATATTCTAATATATATATATATATATATATATATATATATATATATATATATATATATATATATATATATATATATATATTCTATATATATATATATATATATATATATATATATATATATATATATGGCTGATTTGAGGTTTTAATCACTTTTACAATGCCATAGTGTTTCGTCGAAACGAAGTGTTTATATAGGTGTAAAATCAACTTCACTGAGAGTTAACATTTTAACTTTCATCCCAACCGAAGAATAACTAACTATATAGAGAGACGATTCGTACCTGAGTCATCGACTCATGTCTACGAGAACTAATGCTTCCAAAATATCATGACAAATAAACAAATAAAGTACATATACAATATAATTATATTCTCACCAAATCAATGCGAATTCTGAGCGATGTGAACAAATGATATAACTGACACGTAACAATTAAATTAATGATTTGGAAAGGTAAAAATATAAAAAGAATTGGCTGCAACACAGACAATATACAGAGTATTTCTGCAACACTGACAATATACAGAGTATTTCTGCAGCACAGACAATATAAAGAGTATTTCTGCAACACTGACAATATACAGAGTATTTCTGCAACACTGACAATATACAGAGTATCTCTGCAACACTGACAATATAGAGAGTATTTCTGCAACACTGACAATATACAGAGTATTTCTGCAACACTGACAATATACAGAGTATCTCTGCAACACTGACAATATAGAGAGTATTTCTGCAACACTGACAATATACAGAGTATTTCTGCAACACTGACAATATACAGAGTATCTCTGCAACACTGACAATATACAGAGTATCTCTGCAACACTGACAATATACAGAGTATCTCTGCAACACTGACAATATACAGAGTATTTCTGCAACACTGACAATATACAGAGTATCGCTATTGTGTGGGGAGTCTCCCTGAGGTACCTGGCTTCCTCATCTAGTGGTTGCAGGCTCGTGCTGCAACAACTCTTAATATCATAATGTTTGTGCTAAAGGCCAGAGGTCAGAGGTTACGGGTCAGAAGTCAAAAAGTAGAATTCAGAGGCAGAGGTTATGGTTCAAAGGTCAGGGGCCCGCAATCATCCGGGGGCTAAAGGTCAACAGACAGGAGAGCTGCATGGTGCTATATTCTGCTTATATTAATATTTGTGTATCTTTAAACTTATTGTTCTTGTAAAGCCAGATTATATTATTATTTGTTTATTTTAACTTTTTTTTATATGTGATTATATTACTGTTTGTGAACTGAATATATTCATTATTGTCTGCGAAATTTTGGTTAATTTTAACGCTTCTGTAATAAAATGTATATGTATACTCTGTAATGTATACATATTATACAAAATTCAAGCCGTAAAGGAATATAAATATTTATATATACTAGCTGTACCCGGCCACGCGTTGCTGTGGTTCAGGAAAGCATGTGCGTTGCTGAGCCACTGCAACCTTCCCTTGTCCCCTAGTCCTGTCCACAATTCCCCCCTTCCCTGTCCTCTTGTCCTCTCAACCACTTCCCTGTCCTCATCGTCCTCCAAACCATTCCCCACTCCCCCGTGTGGCGGACTTCAGCGCCATCTACGATCCGGGTGCCAAACTATACAAGTCGACCCTCCCAGTAATCGTAGCTTCCCATCTTTTGGTCTGCCAGGCTGAAAGGTGCCGAGGGACCCGAGGCAGGTTAGGGAAGGCAGTGAAGTCGGGACAGAGGTCGACCTGGATGGACTTGCCAAGTGGGCTAGTCGTGCGCTGTGGACTTTACTCCTGGAGGTGCTAGCCAGTGGGGCTAGAAAGGCGCTGTGGTTGAGCGCTGTAGACTTCGGTTCCGGAAGGTACTAGCCAGTGTGGCTGGTTAAGTGTTGCTGGCTTTGCTGCTTGGGCGTACCAGCGAGTGCGCAAAGAAGACCTCGGCAGAAGCACTTTGTGATGGTCAACCGTGAAGCAGGTTAGTATGGGGCTAGCAACGCTAATCCGTTTGACCTCTCATAGCGTTGTATATATTATATATATGGATTCTAATGGTGATGGGAAATAATAACGGGATATTTTAAGTGTCTTTCTTTTAATATTGTCTTTAAACTTTACACGACAGTTCCACCAAGATTAGGGTCCTCTTAACTTGAGTAGGATCACAGTTTATAAAGAACCCGGTTACGAAGGGTTCTTAACACCCTGTTCACTCGTCCTCCCCACCACTCCTTCAGCTGCTGCAGACATCTGACATCAGGTACCTGCATAAAAATGTCGTCAACATACCTGCAGTATATGGCATGTTGGAATACAAAGAGGTATTTTCGCTTATAAATTATAATAAAATCTAATAGTTTTATGCATCACTATGCCTAGGTTAGGTTGTGTTAGGCGATTTTGAATCAGTTCGCAATAATACATTTACATTAAATTTATTTGTTCTTCAGACACACAAGGAGACAGGAACTGTTCACGTAAAGTTCTTATTTAAACAATTTAAGATTCGTGTGAAAAGTGTTGTTTATATATAAACAGGGGAACGCTGTTGGTTAACGATAATTTTGCTTATGTTTTTGTGGCTTGGTTAATAAAAGGCAGCGCGTCCTCATAAACAATCCCCAATTGCTCGTTAATCCTGACGCCAAGCCCACTGTTTTGAATGAAAAACTCTTTACATACGACTCACAAATTGATGACTTTACGAACTTTTCTCAATCATTGCTTTATATTATTTTTATGGTCGAAGCGTACTCAATAAATGCTTCATTCACGTTCTGCATATACAAATAATTACCAACGGAGCCAAAACCTACTCATAAGGTTATCATGTACAAAATTTGTTGTATATATTATGGACGCGCTTGTCATAAGGACGGGTTTTATATTGCATTAATAAAGGTATTATCAGTCGCTGTAATACGAGTTTTTTCATGACTGTAACTACTGGTCTTTTTGTCTCGCTGTAGCTCCTGCATTGCAGTTGCATTAAAATTTTCACTGGGGTGTGAATCCATCTTTTATTTATTTTTTCACCATTGCCTCGCGTTCCGAGAGCAATGCATGCAACCATTCCTTTACAACGGGAAATTATTTTATGCATTTGAACAAGCTCTGGTCCTGCCTATGCTACTCTGTGGCTTGGTTCTGTTGTACTTGGGGGTTCTGAAGAGATCCGTTGGTGGTACAAGTGAGAACCGTTATTCGTTTCTGATCCATTGGTGGCTCTGTAGAGGTCGGCTTGGTTCTACCTCACTCTTGGTTGACTTGTGGCTTGCTGATGAGCTGTTGGTACGTGCGTGTGGCTCTTCTAGGATCCTCTAGTAGTTCTATTATGTTCTACCGGTGACTATTTTGTGGTCCACCTTCGGCCCTCGTTTAGTCCTCCGGTCGTTCCGTCAAGATCTACGGGTGGTTCAGTTGTTGCTCTCCGAGGAACCCGTTGTGGTTAGCCGGTAATTCTTGTATGACATTCCGTCGTGATCTTACCCCCCCCCCCCTTCCCAACTGGATATATTGTGATCCATTACTATTGGTCGGGTGGGGGAAGGTGGGGTTATGTTTTAGGCTAGCTGATGCGTCTGTTGTAGTATGGTTAGTTTTGTTGTAGTATGGTTAGTTTTGTTGTAGTATGGTTAGTTTTGTTGTGGTATGGTTGGTTTTGTTGTGGTATGGTTGGTTTTATTGAGATATGGTTGGTTTTGTTGTGGTATGGTTGGTTTTGTTGAGATATGGTTGGTTTTGTTGTGGTATGGTTGGTTTTGTTGTGGTATTTTTGGTTTTGTTGTGGTATGGTTGGTTTTGTTGTGGTATGGTTGGTTTTGTTGTGGTATGGTTGGTTTTGTTGAGATATGGTTGGTTTTGTTGTGGTATGGTTGGTTTTGTTGAGATATGGTTGGTTTTGTTGTGGTATGGTTGGTTTTGTTGAGATATGGTTGGTTTTGTTGTGGTATGGTTGGTTTTGTTGTGGTATTTTTGGTGAATCTGTTTTAGTCTCACTAGTGACGCTTTTATGGAGAGGACAGAGTTGTGTTTTGGTGTGTGGGAGGTTGTGTTGTGGTGTGTGGGAGGTTGTGTTGTGGTGTGTGGGAGGTTGTGTTGTGGTGTGTGGGAGGTTGTGTTGTGGTGTGTGGGAGGTTGTGCTGTAGTTCATAGTTGCGTCTGTCAGTTCTGTGATGGAGGCTCAAATTAAAAAAATAATCAGACTATTTAAACCTTCCCTAATGTCTTTTACCCCTTCTTAATTGACGGCTTCTTAATTAACAGACCTCACATTCTGAATTTACATTCCCTCCCAATTACCTAATGCGCTTATCAATGGAACTTACATTTTGAATTCCATCCCAATTAAAGGATAAGTTTTAGCTAGAACAATATTCTGAAATCCAGGATATATGTTATTCTACCAACATTTTGTGCATGAAACTTTCATCCTAAATTTCTATTCCCTTCCAATTTGAGCTGAAACCTGTTAAACAAATTCATTGATCAACAAACAAATTCAGCGATGGATTCAAATACTCTTTTGATCTTTATCGAAAATATTTGTTTTCTGAATTCCTGTTGAGTCAAACTCTAAGTTGATAGAGAACACGATTATATCAATTATCTTGCGTGTATGTTGTGTCTTGTATGGCACCTGTATGTGTATAGCATTGTCCTGTATGGCACCTTTATGTGTATAACATTGTCCTGTATGGCACCTTCATGTGTATAGCATTGTCCGCACTTCACTGTCGGCGATCTTCTGGTAATTTCTGCTATTGTGTATGATGCAGTCACTTCAGTGCATGTTAAGAAGATCCTGTATATTCAGTGTATGTTGTATGCAGCGACAACAATAACATCAACAACAACGGCAGCAGCATTATAGGATTGTACACGGTGTGAAGTACACAATAATAGACTATGTGAACAACAAATATACTATGTGAACAACAAATACACTATGTGAACAACAAAATAATACACCATGTGAACAACAAAATAATACACTACATGAACAACAAAGTAATACACTATGTGAACTACACTCAGGAATTTTCAGGAATTTAACGGAGAATTAATTATTTCGTCAATATCAGGCTAGACGCATTCCACAAATTCTGCCAAATGCCTGAACATAATAATTGCTTTCAGATTATATCTCCCAATTTGTGTACGGCCGGAAAACTGAGATTTCAAAGTCGTGCTTGTGTTTATTTTTTGGTTGGAAATATAATATATTGTGTATTGTAAAATCTTATAGTTTATTATTAATTAAAATGTTAACTTCATCATTATTTGTTTTTGTTTGTCGTTTGTTATTGTTTAGTGATTGTTGACAAGAAATATATTATCAAAAGTGTATAAGCTGGAATTCAATGGAGGTCTTCGCCTATATGTCTATCATATATCGGCCGGTGCAGGGGGGGAAGGGGGGACTTGTAACAAAGACAGTCGTAGCATAAGGTTGCACGGAGGAATGATGTGAAGATTGCAGTGCAAGAATGGAGGAAGATAAAGAGGGGTAGAGAGGGATTATATTTATCGTTTTATGTGAATGAAGACTGGTATTGAGGTATAGTTGGTTTATCGCCGAACGCTTCATATTGCCTGTGTTCGAAAGGGCTCCATCTCTCAGGGCTACGGGACAAATTTTTCGTATGATGTTGATACATGAAAGACTTGTGGTGTAGAAAGTTTTATTGAAAATTTAATGGAAAAATGAATAGTACAAAATACAGTAAATCGTCAAAATAAAGAGGTTTATTGAGAAAGTTTTGCAAATCAGAATATTGATAAATTAAGAGAGTCTATTTGAGTGACTTTGAAGATAGTCGTGGATGGCCAAGACAATGAGTAGACACGGACTGTGTGAGAGAAGAAACCTGGAATTAACTATAACGAACTGCCTGTTAAAGGCCACTCCTGGGAAACACTTCTCATATGGTTGTATGAAGTGGTGTTACCCTGCTCTGTGTTGCTAGGGTGTGACGCTGTGTTGCTGGGGTGTGACGCTGCCCTGGGTGTGACGCTGCTCTGTGTTGCTGGGGTGTGACGCTGTGTTTCTGGGGTGTGACGGTAATGAATCATCGTAATTAAACAGAAAAAAATTGGATGTATTTTTGTGTATCTTAAATCTTATTTTCCTATTTGTTTTTTTCCCACCTAAGTCATCCCAGCTCCATGATAGTGGGAGATGGAATAGTGAATTTACAATATAATTATTATTATTGCTATGTAGGAAACATGCAATATTTTTAACAGCTTTGCATGAGTCCTTGTTCACTATCATATGCCGAAGAGTTAATATTTATCAACTGTCCGTATTCAGGTGCAACGACCCTTGAAATGCTCGAATCAGCTTCAATCGCTTTTTAGGGCTTGATGTGACCCCCCTGTAAATCAACGCTTCGTTAAACTTGAAAACGTGTATCAATCTCTTCTCAAAACATCAGCTCATCCTCAACAACATTAGCAAAATGCTCGTTTAATCGCCAGCATCCCCCCCTCCCCCTTTCCCCCTTTTCAACCTTTTGATGAATAGAAAACCTTTTAATCCCGACTCACAGCTGATTACGATCGTGCTTTTTTGAATGATTCTTCGCTGACTTCCTCAGCCAGACCTCGTAAACAATGGCCACGTGCTCGCTAACCCAGCCGCCAAATCCCCTTGTTTATGAATGAAAAACAGAAGACTCGATTGATGACGTTCGCACTTTCCTTGTACATTGCTACGCTCTCTTCTGATCAATTCGTGCGTCTGTAAATGATTCATCCCACGAACTGTAAATACCCTACAAATAATTGCCAAAGGAACTAAAATAACTATATTTAACCTATCCTTTGAGTAACTATACACAAAATTATAGCATACAATAACACCAATATATCTACTTGAGAAAATACAATTGTATGCTACAACGTACAAAGAGAAATGCATTCTAAACTGTCAGTGTTGTTAAAAACTTGTTTGGATTCATCAGACAATTTTATTTCCAATTTCAGAGTGCCAGAAACGTTTGGCGTTATCGATAAAGACGTCAGAGTCGTAGTCGCTCTTCGTCCCCAGCGGGAGGCCGGCGCCGGCACTCTGTGTAAGATTATTGCTGTGAACCCTCCGTCTCTCAGGGCTACGAGACCCTCCGTCTCTCAGGGCTATGGAACCCTCCATCTCTCAGGGCTACGGAACAGGAGAATGAGGCTGGCGACACTATCCTAACTCTACTTGTCCCAAAAAGGAGGGTGTGACGGCTGAGAGACTATCCCCAGCTATCCTCAGCATGAGAATGAGGATGGTCAAGCTATCCTCTTCAGTACACAGGTAAACTCCCCCCCCCCCCCCCCCCTCCACCCCTTCAACACACCTACCTCAACGCTAATTATCCAACCATCATTAGGTTCAAGATCTTCAAGATGAGACTACTTTTCATGACACTGTTTTTAGGAATCTGTGTTGGGAGTCATTTTGGGACTTTTTTGTTTAATAACTCGACACGTAAGAGACTTAATGTGGTCGGGGTTATTTTTATAAGTTAATTCTCACGCCAAAACTTTTCCTTTTTGGGTTTGAGCAACTTTTATTTCTATTTTTTTCAAAAAGGAAGAAATATATTTAGATTATTCGTACTCCTGTGTACTGCGTCACAGGTGACGGTTGCGTCATTCTTGGGTACTGCGTCACAGGTGACGGTTGCGTCATTCTTGGGTACTGCGTCACAGGTGACCGTTGCGTCACTCTTGTGTACTGCGTCACAGGGGACATTTGCATCACTCTTGCATACTGCGTCACAGGTGATGGTTGTGTTACTCTTGCATACTGCGTCACAGGTGACGGTTGCGTCACAGGTGACGGTTGCGTCACTCCTGAATACTGCGTCACAGGTGAGTCTGCGTCAAAGGTCACTACTGACATTTAAGATCAAGCATCTCCCCTCTCTTGCGTTGTCATGGTGACTTCAATGCTTTGGTATGACGTTTAGTCATATTAGTTTTTCCAGAAAGCTTCGTTAATAAATTAATTAATTTCTAAAATATATATCTACACTCTATGTGAAAATATCTGCCTGTTTGTCCAAAAGTTGGAGGTCAGACGCTAGGGGTTAGCCTCACCAAATTTGCAGGTTAACTGACTTGGGGTATGGGACGGACGTAGGATGGTCGTGGACACTTTAACTACTCGACCATCACGATGATGGTCGGAAATAGCCTCGGCTACCATCATCTTTGGTCCGGTCGTGATGGTCGAGTAGTTAAAGTGTCCTGTACACCAGTTGCATAGTGCTCTTGGCAGTATGGGCTCGAGTCACTTCTGGGGTGTGAGTTTTCGGCTGTATATATGCCTGGGGACCATTCAGCACCAAATTTGTTCATTGAGAAGTGCTTGAAGCACTTCTCAGTGAGCAAATTTTCTATTATTTGTAAAATGCACTTATTTGTAATGTACAAAGCCGTCTCTTGGACTACCAATTATACAAACATTCAAGGCCATTACAAAATAATGTGGTACATATGAGATACGCTGGCTAGTCTCAAAATGAATTAGACTGGAAGCCTCAACATAAAAGTGTGTGATAACTGGAAGCCTCAACATAAAAGTGTGTGATAACTGGAAGCCTCAACATAAAAGTGTGTGATAACTGGAAGCCTCAACATAAAAGAGTGTGTGATAACTGGAAGCCTCAACATTAAAGAGTGATAACTGGAAGCCTCAACAAAAAAGTGTTTGATAACAGGAAGCCTTAACATAAAAGAGTGATAACAGGAAGCCTCAACATAAAAGTGTGTGATAACTGTAAGCCTCAACATAAAAGAGTGTGATAACTGTAAGCCTCAACATAAAACAGTGTGTGATAACTAGAAGCCTCAACATAAAAGAGAGTGTGATAACTGGAAGCCTCAACATAAAAGAGCGTGATAACTAGAAGCCTCAACATAAAAAAGAGCGTGATAACGAGAAGCCTCAACATAAAAGAGAGCGTGATAACTGTAAGCCTCAACATACAAAGAGGAAAAACACGATTGCCAAGTTTCGTAACTTTGTGTACTCCTGTACAGTAGTGTACAGTAGTGTACAGTAATATTAGACACATCCACTAGGCCTGGAGACAATATATACAGAAGCTTAGTTAGCTCAGCTGGGTTTGAGGGAAGACTCTCTTAGAGCAGTAAAATAATCTACATCAACTTCAACGGTATTTCTATTTCTTTCCGGGTTAACTTTAGTCAATATTCAAGGCAGTAGTGAATGTTATTCTGAAATACCTTGTTTTTCCTTAGCATTTACTATGATGTTTTTTGGATATTAATGCTCTAGTGGACACATTTGGTACGTCTGGAACCTTGTGAGGGCTCTCCATTATGTCCCTCACACTCTTTATCCTTTTTTTTCTTCCTCTATTTTGCTTCCTGTTAGTTTTAGAGAGAGACAGAAGGAGTAAATGGAAATTCACTAACAAATATCCAGTTTCTTGGTAACCAGTATTTTGTACTCTCTTCCAGAGAAGAGATCGAACCGAGGTAACCGACCCAAAGAATTGGGTCGGTTACCTCGAGGACTTGGGACTCCAGAGTACTGAATTGGGTCGGTTACCTCGAAGGCTTCGAACTTCCTGGTTAATTAAATCATAGGCTATTGATTCGCAAATATAATCTTCAACGTCAGATAATTACATTCACATCTCTTTCATCTGACCAGGACCGGGTCCAAAAGAACCTTATACCTAAGATTGCTGTAACTTGTATCGAAGTTATCCTCTGGAAGATTCAGGAGAAATTATGTAATTTCCATCTTAAAGAACATTCTGCTCATTAACTTGAGTTTGGGAAGTTAATTGGATTCTCTGAGAATTGCTTCCTTGTCTTGTGGAGCTCTGGTGGAGGAACACAACATTCACAGGACACTTATGACGGATTATTATTTGAGGAATTATTTTCTTCACAGCGTTTTTAGTCACTGACTGCGTGTGTCCTTGGATTACTGACTGTACATCGTTCACAGTATGTCTACTACTACGCCATTCACAGTATGACTACTACTACACCGTTCACAGTATGCCGTTCACGCTACCAATTCCAACATTTCTTACTCAGTGGTATCGATAGAGCTTTGTCCTCGGGAGAGACTGGCAGGTCTCCGGAGAGACTGGTAGGTCTCGGGAGAGACTGGCAGGTCTCAGGAGAGACTGGCAGGTCTAGGGAGAGACTGGCAGGTCTCAGGAGAGACTGGCAGGTCTAGGGAGAGACTGGCAGGTCTCCGGAGAGACTGGCAGGTCTAGGGAGAGACTGGCAGGTCTCCGGAGAGACTGGCAGGTCTAGGGAGAGACTGGCAGGTCTCCGGAGAGACTGGCAGGTCTAGGGAGAGACTGGCAGGTCTCCGGAGAGACTGGCAAGTCTAGGGAGAGACTGGCAGGTCTCCGTCCTCATAGCCAGAAAAATGTTCGACATTTCTCCTTGCTGTTAAATATTCTCTTAAACTTCCATATCAAAACAAAATTCATTATCATGAAAATAATGAAATATTTTGATCTCTGTATTAAGTCAATTATCCCGCAAAAGTAATTAGAATCCTGGTGCATAATTTGGTTAAAATAATCTTCATTATTCGTCAATTTTTATTGAGTAGTATGATACGCAATAAATCATACCAGGATGATTTCTATAAGTGAATCATACTCAATAAATCGATGCTATGGGCGGTGTTGCCAGCTAATCAGTGTGACATATATGATGGGCGGTGTTGCCAGCTCATCAGAGTGCCACATATGGTGGGCGGTGCCATCACAGTGCCACTCTCCATACTCTTAACTACTTTCCATAACTTCTCTCTCTCTCTCACACCTGCCTGCTCCCCCCCCCTGCCCCACAAAGCCTAATCTCCCTTCTCTCTCTCCCTCTTACAACCCTCCCTTCATCCTCCCCATACTCTCCCTATACCTACCTACCTATATCCCTCTCTCCCTCCCTCCTACCCACTCTCCCTACCATCCCCACCCTCCCTCCCTGGGTCTCGTACTGCTAACACAAGACAAACCAATATACATCCATCTTCCCTCTCCAGCCATTCAATATTTAGCGTCCTGTTTACCACAACTTCAAAACAAATATAAATAATGCCACAAACTCGCCCAAACTCCGAATATTTACGGTTGAGTCCCAGCCTGCGGGGGGGGGGGGTTGTAGTCACCTAGTTGTATGAACCTAGTTGTGCTTGAGGGGGTTGAGCTTTGCTCTTTCGGCCCGCCTCTCAATTGTCGATCAACTGGTGTACAGATTCCTTCCTTCCTTCCTTTTGTGTATGGGTGTGTGTATGTGTGTACTCACCTAGTTGTATTCACTAAGTTGTGCATGCGGGGGTTGAGCTCTGTTTTTTCGGCCCGCCTCTCAACTGTCAATCAATCAAATGTTACTAATTACTAAATTTCATCACACACATCCCCAGGAAGCAGCCCCGTTACAGCTGTCTAAGTCCCAGGTACCAATTTACTAGGTAACCTATTTACTAGGTACCTATTTACTAGGTAATTGCTAGGTAACAGGCGTCTCAGGGTGAAAGAAACTATGCCCATCTGTTTCCGCCAGCGCCGGGAATCGAACCCCGGACCGGACAACAGGACTACTTATCCAGCATGCTGTCCACTCAGTCACCAGCGCACTAGTTTACGTGTGTGTGGGTGCGTGTATGCGTGCGTGTATGCGTTTATTTATACATATTCATGTTTTTCTGGTTCTGAGCTCCAGCTTTCGGACCCGGCTTTCGGATTCGTGGTGGATCATATTTACCCCTACTTCTCATCTTCACCCTTCCCTCTCTCCCTCACCCCTCCCTCTCCCTCTCCCTCTCTTCCTAACCCCACCCTCTCCCTCTCCCTCTCTCCCTCACCCCTCCCTATCCCTCTCTCTCACTCCTCCCTCTCCTTCTCACCCTTACCCCCGTCCCTTTTACGAAAAACAGAACCACATATAAGGGACCGACTTGGGCACCGTGTAGGACTGGCCTAACATCACTGATGTTAAACTGTGGATAATAAACTATCAACATTACAGATCATAATACATCTATTGATACGCTCAGGCAGCAAGTGACAGGCTCAAAGATGACAGGCCTACACAGGCAGCAAGTGACAGGCTATGAGATGACAGGCTTACACAGGCTGGGACACTAAGACCCAGGGCGGCTCAGGTAGGGTCATCACAGTTGCTGCTGTTGTTAAGAGTGTGTGAATTCGGTTAGCATTCCCTTTATCAAATAATCATCCACATAACCAGGTAACAGCTTGCATTTAAGAACTGTCAATCTTATTGTTTTATCTAACTGTTGGTCGTTGCTGAGGTGTTAGCCAACGCCTCGGGAGCCTCGGGTCTGGAAGCCACAACTGTCACTGAACACACCTGTAATAATATTTCCCTTACATGGGTAAACTTAATATGAAGTTTCTAATTAAAAAATGTAATTACTTTATCATAGCATAAAGCAATATTAATTTAAAAATCCCGTTTTCATCAAGGCCACTAGAGATGGTTGTCCTCAGGTAAACTCAGGTATCATTTTTCCAATATTTAAATTCAAATATACAGTAATTGACGGTAGATCACAACCGCAGCCTTTACTGGTGGTTGATCTGACTGCCACACTCAGACCAGCAAGTGGGATTGCTTGTTTAATCATTTACACAAGGTGGTCCACCCTCACCTATTGCTTAAACTATCTCATTGCATGTGATCAAGAGCTTAAACTCTACTCCTTCACTCCCTCTATGCTCCTCCATCTCTTGCCTCATTTCAGCTTTTATTGTCTCGTTCATTACCTTTCTCCACCAGTTGGTTCTATCACAAGTCTTTAAAACACTTGCACAAATGTTATGAAAACTCGTGTTATTTAAAGCAGTAATTATGTCCTTATACGTTCTTCTGGCATTAAGGCTTCAACAGCAAGATCACAACCTCTAGCCAAAGATAATCTTCACCAGTAACAAGACAACAACATCTACATAGTGATCATCTCCACACTTATGATAACACGGTACAATGCCACACTTGCGTCTTTTTATTCTTTAATGTTTAAAACATGTATTAATAATACAAGATTTATTTTTAATTAGATATTTTATATCTGCTGTCATTAAAATTTACTTCCGACACCCACTGTACACCATCATATCATTCCCAAGGCACATTCCCACTTTACCATTCAAATCATCGATAAAAATGATTCTATATGTCACTATAAAACATATCATCCTCAGGCGGCATATCATTCTCAAAGTTATTCCTTCAAATATTTTCCCTCACCTCGGCTTGGCATCACACGGCGCGTATGCAATCACGACATTCATCTCAACCTTTTCAGACTTGGATATTACACACAAACATCCGAGTCCGTGTGAGGAGAAGTCGTTCAGTGCTCGGGTCCGGTCGTCATTAATAATCTTACTCCTTCCCTTACTCCCTGTCATAAAACAATATATACCATTTACGACCCAATTCAGGATACGACCTCTTAGTTATACTGAATTAAAGAAGTTACAACGACATAATATGATGATAGTCTAACTTTGATGGTGCTACCGTGATCATTGTATATAATTCAACATTACAATGACAACACTCGTTAAAATAATATACCGAATTAATGACATGAATCACAGTATTAACATTGAACACACAAGTTAGGTATTTAAATATTTAAATAAAACAACAGAATACGATTTTCCGTCACCCCAAGATGACTAAATTTACAGAACATAGAAACATTATATTATATTAAGAGCACCGCCTGGATGAGACGTTGACAGGAGGTATTAGTTACCCAAAGACACTCCCAATGAAGAGGACGTCAGCAAACAGAGAGACACAGGAAGAAATGTAATAAAACTTTATAAATGCCTCAAGGTGAATGAGAGCGACGCTGAGGAACTCTAGAGGAGTGATGGACATTCTTCCCCACAGACCGGAGGAGGCGCAGGAATTTGAAAACTCTCAATCATCAGACTAGTGCCGGGGTTAAAGACCCATGAAGGGAGGGGAGGTATGAGGGAGGGTGGAATGTGGGTAGGGAGGTGTGAGGGAAGGTGTGGAAGGGGTGGAGAAGGAGATAGAAGGCAGAGTCGATGAGCCTTGAATGTGTGAGGGAAGGGAGCTGAGACTGCCGGTATGAGGTAGTGGGATGAGGGGCCTGGGAGATATAAGGAAGTGAGGGCCACAGCTACAGGGGGAAGCTGGAGCCATCTCTGCCTCCTCGTCGTTGCTTTTAACAATAAATATTAAATGGAACTCAGGAGAATGAATGAAAGTTGGGTTATAGTGTGATGGTAACTTGTAGAGCTTGTAGTGAGATGGAGATGTGTCCTTGACAACGGCACGGTCTGTGAAGGTGTGTTGAGTGAACACATTGTTGCCTCTGTTGCTGGGTCAGATTGGGAGGCTGGGCGTTATGAGAACACAAAGATTATTAGCATATCTCTGGTGCTGAGGACTGTTCACAGGACGGGCCCGGCCGAGGCGGGTCCTGGCCACACTCTGATTGTCTTTCTGGTATAACACCTTGTCCAGAAGTCAGCGAGGGGGTGACGGTGGAGGGGGCGCTGGAGTGACGGTGGAGGGGGCGCTGGAGTGACGGTGGAGGGGGCGCTGGGGTGACGGTGGAGGGGGCGCTGGAGTGACGGTGGAGGAGGCGCTGGAGTGACGGTGGAGGGGGCGCTGGGGTGACGGTGGAGGGGACGCTGGGGTGACGGTGGAAGGGGCGCTGGAGTGACGGTGGAGGGGACGCTGAGGTGACGGTGGAGGGGGCGCTGTGTTGACGGTGGAGGGGCGCTGGGGTGACCGTGGAGGGGGCACTGTGTTGACGGTGGAGGGGGGGCTGAGTGATGGCGGAGGCCTAAAAGAATTATTGTTTAATTCAACCTTCCAATAACTTGAGAATTATAATTAACAAAATAGCTCGGAATGTAGTTCATATAAAATGTTATAAATGTTTACCATGTGAGTAATGTTTAATTTTTGAGTAATATTTATATAATCCTCCTGTGACAATTTGGTGCCTTTGATGGCACTTAACAAGTTGGTTACTCGCATGTTTGCTAGTTCTTTTCCAGTAATTGCTTTGTGCGTGTACTCACCTAGATGTGCTTGCGGGGGGTTGAGCTTCGGCTCTTTGGTCACACCTCTCAACTGTCAATCAACTGGTGTACAGGTTCCTGAGCCTACTGGGCTCTATCATATCTACACTTGAAACTGTGTATGGAATCAGCCTCCACCACATCGTTGCCTAATGCATTCCAAATGTCAACTACTCTGACACTAACAAAATTCTTTCTGATGATTTTATGGGTCATTTGGGCACTCAATTTCCACCTGTGACCCCCTAGTGCGTGTGTCCCTTCTGTTAAATAAACGGTCCTTGTCTACCCTATAAAATCCTTTGAGAATCTTGTATGTGGTGGTCATGTCCCCTCCCCCCCCTAGCTCTCTTGTCTTCCAGGGACGTGTGGTCTAATTCCCGAAGTCTCTCCTTATAGCTCATGCTCAATCAATTCGCCTGAGAAGTAGTGATCATGTCTCCCCTAATTCTTATATCTTCCAATGTCGTGAGATTCAGTTCCAGCAATCTTTCCTCGTAGCTCATACCTCTCAGCTCGTGGACTAGATTTGTGGCATACCTCGGAATCTTTTCTAACTTCGTTTTGTGTTTGACTATATGTGGACTCCATGCTGGAGCCGCATATTCCATTATTGGTCTAACATATGAGGTATACAAGGTTTTGAATGATTCCTTACACAAGTTTCTTATGCCAGTTCTTACGTCCGCCCGCCTTGCATACGCCGCTGATGTTATCCTATTGATGTGGGCTTTAGGGGACAGGTCTGGTGTGATATCAACCCCCAGATCTTTCTCTCGTCCTGACTCCTGATGGATTTCCTCTTCCGGCTGGTACCTTGTGTTTGGCCTTCTGCTCCTTACGCCTAACTTCATCACTTTGCACTTGCTTGAGTTAATCTCTAGTAGCCATTTATAGGACCATTCCTTCAGTATGTCCAGGTCATCCTGTAGCCTCTTGCTGTCCTCCTACGTCTTCATCCTTCTCATAATTTTCGCATCATCAGCAAACAGTGAAAGGAATGAGTCTGTGCCTTCTGGAAGATCATTCACGTATATCAGAAACAGGATATGTCCGAGTACAGAGCCCTGTGGGACTCCGCGGGTGGCATCACCCCAGTCTGAGGTCTCAACCCTCACAGTAACTCTCTGCTTCCTGTTGTTTAGGTACTCCCTTATCCACTGGAGCGCCCTACCAGTTACACCTGCATGTTTCTCCAGCTTATGCACCAGCCTCTTGTGGGGTAGTGTGTCAAAGACTTTCCGACAGTCCGAGAAAATGCAGCCCGCCCAGCCTTCTCTTTCTTGCATAATCTTTGTCACCTGATCGTAGAATTCTATTAAGCCAGTCAGGCAAGATTTACCCTCCCTGAACCCATGTTGATGAGTTGTCACGAAGTCTCTTCTCTCCAGATGTGTTACTAGGTTTTTTTCTCACAATCTTCTCCATCACCTTGCATGGTATACAAGTTAAGGACACTGGCCTGTAGTTCAGTGCCTCTTGTCTGTCACCCTTTTTGTATATTGGTACTACATTAGCCGTCTTCCATATTCCTGGTAGGTCTCCCGTTTCCAGTGACCTACTGTACACTATGGAGAGTGGAAAGCAGAGTGCTTCTGCACACTCTTTCAATGCCCATGGAGAGATCCCGTCAGGACCAACAGCCAACAGCATACTAGCATTGTGTGTGTGTGTTTATGTGCGTGCGCGTGCTGCGTGTGAGTGCGGAACGTAGCCAGGTGTGGAGCCGGTGATATATCTGTGCTCCTTGTAAGGAGTTTCCAAGGCGTGTGTGATTTATTCTCTTTGTCCACGTGATCAGAATACATTTGTAGAGTAAACAGGATTGTAAATTTATTTCGGCTGTGTTTTTTTCTGTTTTTATGTTTTGACGGCGTTGGTGAAGGACATATACTTTATAGCTCATTCGTGTGTAGAGGTTTGTCTGTGTGCGTGTGTGTGTGTGTCTGTGAGTTTTGAGTGCGTTTGTGTTTTATTTGCGTGAAACGTTGACAAAACGTTACACGTAAACGTAACAATATTGATGACAAAAACCCGTCATCAATTTTCTAGCCTGATAATGCTATAAAGTTCACTGTTCTGAAGATAAAAGGTTGTTATGATGTGACTATGAAAATTAAAATGAAAAATCTTAATGAATTATTAGATATTGATATTACCATATTGTCAAAATAAACAGGAACAAGTCCTTTAATGAATGTAAAATGATAATACATAACAGAGTAACAATGACAGAGTTGTTATTCATTACGATAACACGAAAGATAAACATTTATATTTATATGCAAAAATTACATTATTTCTCACTGAAAAATTACATTATTTCACACTGAAAAATTACATTACTTCTCATTGAAAAAATGCATTATTTCTCATTGAAAAATTACATTATTTATAAACTGTAAAATTACATTATTTCTCACTGAAAAAATGCATTATTTTTCAATGAAAAATTATATTATTTCTCACTGAAAAATTACAGTATCCCTGTTACAAACCATTGCTTTAGTAAAATATAAAATATAAATATTTATCATAGAATTTCATGTTTTCTCTTTATAATTACAAAATGACTATATTGCAGTCGCCCTTTTGTCAGCCATCATCAACAATGATATTCATACTGACAGGAATATACACGTGGTGGATTATTATCACACACACACACACACTATTCAGCACTGGTGGGACGCGAACAAGAGGACATAGGTGGAAACTGAGTACCCACATGAGCCACAGAGACGTTAGAAGGAACTTTTTCAGTTTCAGAGTAGTTAACGGATGGAATGCATTAGGCAGTGATGTGGTGGAGGCTGACTCCATACTCAGTTTCAAACGTAGATATGATAGAGCTCAGTAGGCTCAGGAATCTGTACACCAGTTGATTGACAGTTAAGAGGCGGGACCAAAGAGCCAAAGCTCAACCCCCGCAAGCACAAATAGGTGAGTACACATACACACAATTGGGAATTTTAAAAAATAAATTGGGAATCAAGGAATACCCATGGAGAGGACGAAACGTGGTGTGCAAAGTTAGATGTTATAGACAGGAGTTTCCTAACACAGCATGTGAAGGAAGACACAAGGAAAAGAGGAGGAAGAGATGCACCAAGCCTATTAGACCTGATTTTCACCCAGAACGTAGAAGACATCGAGCATTTGGAACATGAAATACCACTAGGATCCAGTGACCATTTGTGTCCTAGTCTTTGACTACATGATGGAACTCAAAGTTGTGACTAAAGGACAAGAGGTCTGGGAAAGGAGAGTTGACTACAGTAAAGGGGACTTCAGAAGGATAAGGGACAAGTGGGATGCATCATGTTAGTGTGATCTGTGTGTGTGTGTGATAGGGACTAAGGGACTATCGATAAGGGTGTGTGTGACTAAGGGAGAAGTGCAGTGGGATGAAGAAATTAGAAAAAAACAATCCAAGATATGATGGACCTAGTCATATAGAAATGCTAGGAGGCCGAAGAGAGATTTATACCAACAGTAAAGGAAAAACGTAAGAGGGAATATAATAACCCATGGTTTAACAGACCGTGTAAGGAAGCAAAAAGGAGAAGCAGGAGGGAGTGGAGGAAGTACAGAAGACAAAGGACAGAAGACTCAAATAAAAATGCCACAGAAAATATCACAAACCCCAGAAGTGTGCATGCCAGCCCGTGCTTGAAGCGTACAGTTGAATGTACGTACATGTTGAATGAAGTTTATCACAGGAGGAAACGGAAATATGCTATAGCATTAGTAAAGATTGTGTGTGTACCACAACCAACGATACATAAAGGATTAACTTCAATCTACAAAGAGAAAAAAAGAACGACTTTTTGAGAAGCAAGAAGCAATGTCTGTTAGAAGCAAAGTGCATGTCTAGTGAAGTCGCACTTGGCTGCTGATGGCCAGAGTCGAGTTTAATGGGAACATATGCCACCAGGAATTTAAAGATGATAGTAAGCAATGACGATATTCGAGGCAGCGGAATAGGGAGAGTGTAATGGTGTGGGATAGTGGCGGTGAACGGAGAGTGAAGGCGTTGGAGGGACTGCAGAAGTTGGATAGTGTGCAGTGTGATAGTGAAGGAAGAAAATGAATTATACAATATTTATATACCCAATTCAGCTCTTAGATAAGCGCTCAAAAGAGCTCTTAGATACATTGAAGAAAAAAATGTATTTTTTCACATTGTATCTATGCCCTGAAAAATAATAAACATAAAATAAATTATTCGTAGGTTTTCTGTAGACATTTAGACGTTCTGTTTGTCTACAGAAAACATAAACTACGTTTTTTTCGTCAATATATCTTTTGATCACCAGACTGCATATTGACAAATAATCAAACTTAAGAGTTATCAATGAGTGTGTGATCATGGCGGTATCTAAGATAACAAGCAAAGTTATAATTGGTGTCAAGGGCCGCTTCCCTTGACCAGCACACACTTGGTAACCGGACTAAGTTACCTGGTGTAGGGCCTTGACCAGCACACACCTGGTGACCGTGCTAAGTTACCTGGTGTAGGGACTTGACCAGTACACACCTGGTGACCGTGCTAAATTACCAGGTGTAGAGCCGTGACCACCACACACCTGGCAACCTGAGCTGCCCACTGTGGAAATATGCTGACTTTTGTGTCAGATATTTGATATTGTTAAAGACTCGTGGTATCAACATCAGTTGCGATATTTGTGTCTAGAAATCACCATATGAGCCTCAAGAGCCTCAGCCATGTAGAATGTTTGATTTCAGTAACTGTTGTATAGTTGTATTTTGATGTTAATGGCAGAATTAGTATGTGAAATTACTTTAGTTAATAGTATCATTAATGTGCGTTTACAAAGGTGAAATGCAATTCTGACCAATTTACACATATCCTGTATATATATATATATATATATATATATATATATATATATATATATATATATATATATATATATATATATTTTGGTAGCAGTCTTTCCTGTAGACATATATTATTAAATATGACCGAAAAAGTAAGATTAATAATTCTAACACGAATTTTCTCAATCTTTCGTACATTTCGCTTCACTGTTGGAGGTAAATCAAAAATCAATTCTCCAAAATTCATTTTTATTTCTAGTCTGACGCGACACGAGCGCGTTTCGTAAAACTTATTACATTTTCAAAGACTTTAGTTCACAAATACACAACTGAATAGAACTTACGCATCTCCGATTTTATATCTACATTTGAGTGAGGTGGAAGGGGTGATGTGGCATTAACACAAGACAGAACAAAATGTGGTATTAATAGGGTATTAATTTCATCAACACAAGACAGAACAAGAGTATTAATAGGGTATTAATTTCATCAACACAAGACAGAACACGAAACAATAGATATTGAATAGAAGTGTTTGTAGAAAGCCTATTGGTCCATATTTCTTGATGCTTCTATATTGGAGCGGAGTCTTGAGGTGGGTAGAATATAGTTCTGCACAACTATATTCTACCCACCTCAAGACTCCGCTCCAATATAGAAGCATCAAGAAATAGGCGTAAGTTCTATTCAGTTGTGTATTTGTGAACTAAAGTCTTTGAAAATGTAATAAGTTTTACGAAACGCGCTCGTGTCGCGTCAGACTAGAAATAAAAATGAATTTTGGAGAATTGATTTTTGATTTACCTCCAACAGTGAAGCGAAATGTACGAAAGATTGAGAAAATTCGTGTTAGAATTATTAATCTTACTTTTTCGGTCATATTTAATAATATATATATATATATATATATATATGTATATATATATATATATATATATATATATATATATATATATATATATATATATATATATATATATACAACTTTAGAAACACTTTCCCACCAGGAGACTCGAACCCTAGCCAGCATAGAAGCCTTCCAGCAACTGGCATAACAGGTACGCCTTAACCCACTCTACCACCTGCTCAGACCCTTAAAAGAGATGGTAATTTCGGAGTATTTAACACTCCAAAGACCACCACCTCCCAAGAGCACTAGAGCAAGTGAGGGGTCATTTTTACGTTTTTTCATCAAGTCCCTGTTAATATGGAAGAACACTGTGTCTATGCTTACGGCACAACTCTCCTAAACACGAGAGTGAAGTATACAACTTTAGAAACACTTTCCCACCAGGAGACTCGAACCCTAGCCAGCACAGAAGCCTTCCAGCAACTGGCATAACAGGTATGCCTTAACCCACTCCACCACCTGCTCAGACCCTTAAAAGAGATGGTAATTTCGGAGTATTTAACACTCCAAATACCACCGCCTCCCAAGAGCACTAGAGCAAGTGAGGGGTCATTTTTACGTTTTATATATATATATATATATATATATATATATATATATATATATATATATATATATATATATATATATATATACATATATATATATATATATATATATATATATATATATATTATATATATATATTACTATATATAATATATATATAGTAATATATATATTATATATATATATTACTATATTATATAGTACCCGATCACGCGTTGCTGGGCCAACGCGCATGCATTCCCTGTCCTCCCGCCCTCCTCACCATTCCGCCCTCAACCATCCCCCTCGTCCTTCTCACCATTCCTCACTCCCCAGTTCCCTCGTCCTCCTCCAGCATCCCCTACTCCTCTGTCCTCTCGTCCTCCCCACCATTCCCCACTCCTTCGTCTGATGCGTTCAAAAGATCTGATGTTCCTATCAGAAAAATTGAAATATCAGATGATCTGATGTTCCAATCACTCAAAAATAAGAACTGTTAAAAAAATGAAAAAATGAGACAATAAAAAAAATAACTATACTCACGAAATGAACGGTTCGGTAAACAACACAGCTCAATTCCAATGCAATGTCACACAAAATAAATAAATCAAAATGAAAATAAATCGGAATCTAGGAAAATTACATTTATCAATGCAATCGGAAACATTGAAATGGAATCGTAACACATTTAGTATAGTGTATGTTGCTGTTAGGTGCAACAGATGGTGCTGTTAAAAAAAAATCCGTGTCACAGGTGTGACATCTTTATAGTAGGAATATCAAAACACTTGCGTATTCGAATGCAACGTTGTGTCAAATTTTCAAAGCAGTCGGTGACGAGGTTTTGGAAATTTCCTTCACATGTAAACTCACGAAAAACAAAGTTTTTGAAAAAAAAACATATTTTACCTGTCACAGACATGGCATTTATATAGTATGTATATAAAAACACGCTCATATGCGAATGGAACACTGAATCAAAGCAATCGGTGAAGAATTTTGGGAGATTAGCGATTTTGAACAAACGAACATTTACATTTTTATTTACATAGATAAATCAGTGTTTGCCAGGAAATTATCCAGATATAACTTGGACTCTGTGCCAGTCTGATCTCTCTGGCCAAACCTCCAGTTATCCGGATAAATATCCGGATATTGGGAAGTTTTGCCGGAATAGGATCCAGATGCGGTTTTGGCCAGATAACCCAAATATCCAGATAAGTGGAATCATGATAAACGAGCACATGCAGTAGTTCATTGTGACAGATCACCTGAAGCAGATGCAGGATATAATTCGTGATTAAAAACCATTTGAAATATATAAATATATATTAATATATATATATATATATATATATATATATATATATATATATATATATATATATATATATATATTTAATCGTAGCAAGAACAAATATAAGAAAATAATGTAACGTAAAACTAAATATCAATCAGAAATTATCACACACTTGATGACTAATATTTTCTTGGGAAGGAATTAAAGTGTTGCAATAAAATTTAGATTCTTGGCATGTTAAAGAGAATTGAGAAGAGCAGGAAAGAAAGAAAGAAAATGAAAGGAGAAAAACTGTCCAAAAATTCCCACCTTAACTCCGAAAACTGTCTTCTAAAAATCTCTTGGAGTTCCCAGTGGCAGAAGCACACTCAAGGAGGCCACTCGAGTCAATTCCAAAACGCCACTTAGGTCTTCAAGAAGCGCCCTGGTTGGTTTCCCGGCTTCCCATCTGCCAGAGACCCGTTCCAATGTTATACGTCATAATAAAAGTGGATTCTGGTCGAATTTTCACAAATCTTCGCCCAACTGCAGGAAATCAAGCGTTTTGTTGCAGGAAATGTTTGTGCGGGTCTGTGTGTGTGTGTTTGAGGGAATGTGTTCGTGTGTTTGATATGTGTTTGTGTATTTGTGTGTTCGAGTATGTGTGAAGTATTTGTTTGTATGTGTAATTGAATGTGAGGAAGTGTCCTTGGCAGTTTAAGTCCATGTGTGGGCGTTGCTGTTTGCTTATATGTGAGTGCTCATGTGTGTGTGTGTGTGTGTGCGGGCGGGTGTTTGTGGTTGTGTGTGAATGCGTGTTTCCGTGGAAAAGGTTGGTTGTCTGCGTTTATGCACGAGCGCACACTGAAAGGTATTTTAACTGTGGTTTTATTAATATATATATATATATATATATATATATATATATATATATATATATATATATATATATATATATATATATATATATATATATATATATATATATATATATATATATATAATATACGGGGGTATATGGGGTACACCCAATATCCTCCTACTCTTCTCCATTCCCTCTCCACTTCTCACTATTCTCCTTTCTCCTTCCATCTCTACACACTCTCCCAATCTTCTACCCCTCTTACTCTCTTTACCTTTCTCCTCCCTCTCCCGTCTCCTCCCCTAACTATTTTCCTCTAACATACGCCCTCTCCCCAACTTCTCCTCCTCACTCACCTCTTTCCTTCCCTCTTTCCCCTTTCCGTTCCATCGTTCTATCAAAATATACATTTCGAGGCTCTCTAACTTCTACTTCATGAAAATCGAAGGTGGTGGGGGAGGGATCGGGGGGAGGGGGAGCTATAGATGACGATATTACTTAACATTGTGGCACTGGGGCTGACCCAGCCTGACCAATAACACATACCCTCCATGTTTCATGTGTTAAAGTTGTCTGTGGTGAGGTCTGGCCTCCAACCTTGGACAGACACATTTTCTACTATACAGATCTGGATTATCTACATACTATTCATTATATATATATATATATATATATATATATATATATATATATATATATATATATATATATATATATATATATTGATCTTAATGTATTAACTTGTTGCACATGTATGTGTGTACATACATAGGCCTTTCTCTTTGTCCATCTCTCTCTCTCTCTCTCTCTCTCTCTCTCTCTCTCTCTCTCTCTCTCTCTCTCTCTCTCTCTTTCTCTCTCTCTCTCTCTCTCTCTCTCTCTCTCTCTCTCTCTCTCTCTCTCTCTTCCTCTCTCTCTCTCTCTCTCTCTCTCTCTCTCTCTCTCTCTCTCTCTCTCTCTCTCTCTCTCTCTCTCTCTCTCTCTCTTTCTCTATCTGTCTCACCCTCTCTTACCAAGTCATTTAAACTTTCAGAAATTATGACACATAAAAGTCTTGTAACTTCACTCGCTCTCACGACATCAAAAACTTTGGCTCTCCACTGCTTGCTCTCTGCTAATTCATTCCCTCGGGCGTCCTCTTAAGTCCTCACGCTCTGGGACAACATTTACATAAATATTAGTGAAAATTTGACACCTGACCTGCACTTATATGGACACCAGCTGATAAAGATAGCGTCTTACGTTGTCATGGTAACTGTGTTTACATTTGTATTCTGGAGTGCGATTGGTCAGCTCTGATTATGATGACATGTGTTGAGGTGCCTGATTGGTTATTCAGTACTCATGCATTCTCTGTGGTTGGTCATTAGGCTAGTCATTTAATACATCAAGATATATATATATAAGATATATATATATATATATATATATATATATATATATATATATATATATATATATATATATATATATATATATATAAGGGGGGTACCACCACTGGTGCAATTATAGGGACCCACAGTCTCAGAGAAGGGAACACAGAGCATTCAGGGAAAACTTGTCATTTAACTCTGAATATATATATATATATATATATATATATATATATATATATATATATATATATATATATATATATATATATATATATATGACAATGTCAAACCACGAAGGAAGGATTAAGACAGGATGAAGAATAGCCCAGAATTCTTGCATGAAGATTTTAAGATTGTTGATTCGATTGGTCTCAAACTTTGTTTTCCACTGAGTTTTTCGGAAGTTTGTCGTAGCAAAGTACATGGTTCATATTTTAATAATATATGCAGTGAGAAAATTAGCCCGAAAATGTGTTATGTTTACCATATATTTCTGGGTTCGAAAATATTTTCAAGGCCTTGAAACTTTTTTATATACATGTATCGTTTAATTGCGAAAATACTGTTGGGAAAACTATTAATTAGAAATAGTCCTCGTAGTGATGATTGTGTCATGTACAAAATATCTTGTAAAGACTGTAATAGGTTCTATGTAGAGCAAACATCCAGAGATTTAAAGTCTAGTATTTCGCAACATAAATACTCTGTAAGGCACGGCCAGTTATCTAATGTTTTATTAATTTATCAGGAAGTTCTCACCAGTTTGATTGGGAGATGACTTCTTCAATAATGAATTGTAAAGGCATTTTCACAGAAACATTATTGAATCTGCTTTAATACAGATTACAAAATAATGTAATTTGAACATTAGAAGTGGTCTGAATAAATTAGATACAATTTTGATTGATTAGTTAAAGGGCTATTTGAGTGGCATTATTGATACCAATTTATCTTACTAATACCTTATTAATATCCATTATACTCATTGAAGATATGGTTTCTCACCTCACTTCGTTCCTGCCTACACATCCACTACACTGCATTGTAAATCCAGCCTTCTGATGATGTATTATTAAATACGAAAGTACATAAGGAAATTCCCATCTTAATTCTTCCTTCGTGGTCTGACATTGTCACAGTGTTCGATGAAATGGAAAATATCCATACAAAAATTAACATCACAATGATTTCGTGTTTAATGACATGTGGTTTATAAATGTAAACTAATGCATTAAACTTTCTTACGGGAATATTGCTCTTCTCCTTCTCCCTGCTCCTTGCCTACTCTTCTTCTTCCCTTGTTTTTCTCTCTCTTTTTCACACCCGCCCCTCTTCACAATTCGAAGCTTTGGCAAGGCCGTCGTAACTTTAGTTGCCGGAGGGACCAGACACAATTGAATGCAATTTTATTCACTAGATAAATTTAGATTTTTTTGTTACATTCCATGTGATGGCACTGAACCAATAGCCTCACATAAAATTTCCCTCGAAAAGCATGTTTACAATCTGTTTACTGCTCGTGTACAAATCAGTACTCAAACTTTCCCGGGAAATAATGTCAATATTCCATTGGGCGACTGTGAACCAATAAGCAGTCAGACATTTTCATTCGAGAGGTATGACAACATTCCACTGGTCACAGCAGAACCAATGAGAGGCCGTAAAAATTCCAACGAAAAATATGCCAACATTCCATTGGCTGCCACCGAACCAATGAAAACCCATAAAAATTCCAGGGAAATATATAGCTTAATCGAAGGGTTCAAATACCATGGTACCGACTGTGGCGGCTCCAAAGACGATATCTAATTTAATATATTTTAAAGTTTCCCGTTTGTGTGTGTGTGTGTCTGGGTGTTTGATGGCCGCTGAGACAGATACGAGAAAAGATACAGGGAGAGAAACAGATACATATCTTGGTACAAGGGCAGTTACAAGAAAATACACAGAAAGATAAACTATTGGGAATGATTCAACATGCATTTCTGATTACAAAGACACACAAACACAAATACACTGCAATATTCACTAATACAGGCGCAAATACAGAAATAAGTCCGGACATAGGGATAAATTCTGATCAATCAACAGATACAAACACAGCAACATCCACTAGACATAGAAACAGACGCAAGACAAAGCTATACAAGTGTGAAAGAATCCCTTCACCCTAATTACACAAGTCAGAGTATCGTGTCTCCAGATACGCCTCGGCACTTTAAATCATCCTCAGAAAGACCCATTTCTCAAGGATTAGCCATAAATCCTGGTAAATCTCCAGCGCGGATTTCTTGCGGAGTAATGAGTATTCGCCAACTTTTGCAGTGATACATACAAATACATAAATACATGCATTTCAATATATATATATATATATATATATATATATATATATATATATATATATATATATATATATATATATATATATGTATATATATATACATTATATATACATATATATATATATATATATATATATATATATATAAATATATATATATATATATATATATATATATATATATATATATATATATATATATATATATATATATATATATATATATATATATATGTATATATACACTGTATCTCCAGGAATAATTGATCTTATACTTTCTTGTAATGGTAAGTTAAATGCGAAAGGAAAATACCGTAGATTTCTTGCGTTTAATTAAAAAATATTGTCTCACTTTTTCCTGTTTCTGTCTCCGTCTCTCTGTCTTTCCTTTATATATATATATATATCTCTCCCTCCCTCCCTCCTTCCATCTATTTCCCACTCTCTCTCTCTCTCTCTCTCTCTCTCTCTCTCTCTCTCTCTCTCTCTCTCTCTCTCTCTCTCTCTCTCTCTCTCCCTCCCTCATTCTCTCTCCCTCCCTCCCCGTCCCTTTTTTTTATTTTACAAAAAAGTCGATATGCGGTCGTTACCCCCTATTAATTTCCGAATATATATAACAGCGTATGTTATTTAAAACTCAATTCCCTCTCGGATAAATGTTCTGTTCTCTTTATTTAGAATATAGTAATTTTTTGAGCGAAACTTTCCGACAGACATCAACTGATGGCATCAATCAGGACCTGTTGAAGATTTTTTAGTCAATTATTCTTTTTTAGGCGAATCTTGAAGAAGAATGAAGTTTTGTTTAAAAGTTCTTAATTAATTAAGACACTTTTAAACAGTTTAGATTCTGAAAGAGATCGACACACACACACACACACACACACACACACACACACACACACACACACACACACACATTCAAAATGAGACCATGAGTGCTATTACAACTAATATTAAATAACCTAATAATAAATTTAAAGATAAACGAATGATTTTTATCAAGAATTACAAGACCGGGAGGTAATTAACAGATTTGGATAGATATATTTTGCAACGTACGAATTGTGAGGCTTTATTGTCAGAACTGAATCTTGCTGAAGAAAAAGCAAGCAGAGTTCATTAATGGAGTTTGGTGTGTGTTAAGGAAATCAAGAGTGGTTTTTTGTTTTGGTTTGGGTTTGCATAAACAATTTCTGATCAATGTGTTTAAGAGACGCGGTGATGTTAGTTGCCATATCTTCCATTGCGATATCTTCCATTGCGATATCTTCAATTACGATATCTTCCATTGCGATATCTTCCGCACATGCGATCTCACATGTCTTCACACGCTCTCACGCTTGTCAACATGCATAACAATATATATACACATATACACCCGCCAATTCATACACGCGTTCACTACAGAATGCGCTCATTCGTATGTGTAATAATTTATATGTTCACTCAGTCATATATAAAAAAAATATATGAATGCAAATAAACCTGCATAAACACACACACAGGCACACACACACACACACACACACACACACACACACACACACACACACACACACACACATACACACACACCTGCGGGAGCACATGTCTTCATTTTCACAAACACATTCACAAACTCGCACACACACTTACAAGTGGGTTCCCTCGCATAATCACAGACACTTTGACAATGACAAGTGTAATTTATTTTGAAAGTGCTCACTTATCACATGAACAATACAGCTTCGACTCATTAATCTCACGAACGAGACAGCTTCGGTTGCTCAAGGACGCGACCAAATTTAGGTTCACTCATCTCAGGAACGACGCCAGTTTTGTGTCACTCATCTCAGGAACGACACCAGTTTTGGGTCACTCATCTGAGGAACGACGCCAGTTTTGGGTCACTCATCTGAGGAACGACGCCAGTTTTGGGTCACTCATCTGAGGAACGACGCCAGTTTTTAATCACTCATCTGAGGAACGACGCCAGTTTTGGGTCACTCATCTGAGGAACGACGCCAGTTTTGTGTCACTCATCTCAGGAACGACACCAGTTTTGGGTCACTCATCTGAGGAACGACGCCAGTTTTGGGTCACTCATCTGAGGAACGACGCCAGTTTTGGGTCACTCATCTGAGGAACGACGCCAGTTTTGGGTCACTCATCTGAAGAACGACGCCAGTTTTGGGTCACTCATCTGAGGAACGACGCCAGTTTTGGGTCACTCATCTGAGGAACGACGCCAGTTTTAGTTCGTTCATATTCGGAACGAGACAAGTTTAGGCTCACTTAGTTCAGGTGCGATATCAAATTTGTGAGTGAGAGCCGGGTAAGGTGGGAGGTGGGGGTGCTCAGGTGTGTGTGTGGTGCTCAGGTGTGTGTGTGTGTGGTACTCAGGTGTGTGTGTGTGGTGCGCAGGTGTGGGTCTTCAGGTAACACACCAGATTACCGTAAAGGAGATGAATCACTCCTTATCTGTCAGGCTCACCTCTCTGTACGCCTGTCTCGTTCTCTCTCTCTCTCGTTTGTTCTCTCTCCTTCGCTCTCCCTCTCTCTCGTCATGCCCTCTTAAGTGTTCACCAGGCGTTTCACTGTTATCTCTCCAGCTTTATCTCTGTCCACTGCTGCAGCTATGTAATTGTTCATATATCAAAGTATCTTTCCAACTGTCCACATATCCAAGCTGGATAAATGGACAGACATCCAACTGTCTGTTCATTTATCTAACTGTCTCTTTAGCCAGGGAGAAAGCTAATCGGTTAGCTAATTATTCAGCTATTTTGCTGGTGACCTATACTCCAGTCTCCCTTGATATATCAGAATCTGTCTGTGCCATCAGATGGTAATCAGACATCTGTCTCTCCAAATATGTGATTAGTCATAGACATATAGTTACATTAAGTTGTATACTGCTTCGTTCAATGTTGTTGACGATATTTGCTATGTACCTGTTGCATAGTTCGGGTCTCAATGTGTTTTTCTCTCAGCCTTAAGGTGTATTCTCAACTCTCTGTGGCTATCAATGTTTTATTGTTTCTCTTGACTGTCAATTGTACATAGTGTCTTGCTGCCTGAGTCTTTGTTTCTTAGTCTACGCCTCTCTGTCTCTGGTTCTCATCTGTTTTTCCCGTTTACCTCTGTATCTCTGTCTGCCGCCTTCATCATTTTTATATACCCATTGCTTTACTTATTTTCTGTCTCCTACTCCTCTCCTATTCTCATTTGTTCTCTGCACTTTCTTATGTATAGTTCTTACTCTCCTCACCCCCACTCTGTCCCGCTCTCTATACTTCCTCTCTGCTCCTCCTTCTCTACTACTCACACTTTGCTGCTACCTCTCTACTCCCCTCACTCTGCTCCTCTCTCCACGCTCTTTCTTGGCATTTCATGAGTTTCATCAGCCATGAGCCTCACTCTGCGGGTCTTGCACTCTCTTCACTCACAATATTACTCTCACCTACATTTTCTGCCAATTTAAAACTCACCCAAAATTGTCTTCGTTTCATTATGGTTTTTGTATTTTATTACATCGAGTTGTTTTTGAGTTTTGCTCTACATATAATTTTTATTGCAAGTGTCCTCTTATTGGGATATTTTTTGTCGTGTTTATTACCTCTACTGTTGTTAGGACACATAACAATAACATTAAACATGAGAATAAAGGTTTATGCAGAAGGTTTATTCACCCATGTGAGATTGTTTCTATACATGTTCAACCGCTCCCACTCATATTTATTGACCAATATGAGAAAGGTTCCTATGCATGTCCAACCTCTCCCACGAGTACACGTTTCAAACTTTGTTTAAAACGTTCCGGTGAGTGTGCTTCTATGAACAAATGTAGTGTAGTGTAGTGCTTCTATAATGCTACTTGGTACACTGTCGAACAGATCACCAGCACACTAGCTCGGCGAGTGCTTACCTATTAACACATCTTATGTAATTTAAATAAATTTTTTCGACATCAACTTGGATTTAGAAAATTAGAATTCAGTTTATATCCCCCTTTGTAAACCACTTGTTTTCACTTTCATTCACTTTAGTCCTACTCGCCGCTTTACTAGAGAATATAAAGTGAGTTTTCTTAGTCTCTCTTCTCTGGAGATTCCTAATTCCCCGAGATTAACATGGTCATCAGCTGTAGAGTATCTATAGATATTACGTTTAGTCTATAGTATTGTTCCCAAATCTGTACTGCATAATCCAAGTGGGTCTAAGAAGAGCATGATTAAGATACAAACAATTTAATTAAATTTTGTTGCTGACGAGTACAATGTTAATTCTCGTTCGCTGGCGGCTTTAACTCCACCTTTTAAGCATAGTTCTCTCGGTTTTAGTGCCTTATAAATGCAATTTCATTCTTTTATTGGTATCTGGTGCCTGTGTTATATTTTCTTAACTTAAAACCCAATATTTGAAACTAATGATCAGCATCTGCCAATAATTTGTTCAATTTAGGAGCCTGATTTTGTCATCTTGTAGAGTTTGTTCGTCTTGTGCTGGTAATAAATCCCATCAAATTTTACAATAGACGGCATAGCTATCAACTGCATTGTTCACCCCCGGTGTCTAAACCTTTCATGCATATATTGAGCAATGGAGAACCCAAGACAGTGATGGAGCACTCTACACGCGACTGGCTCCTACTGATCCAATATCTTGCACCTCTTTCCTCGTTATGTCTCTCGTGTACAACATCATAGAAAGTCTTACCGAAATCTTACTAAACCCGCCGCCTACTGCTTAAAATACATTTGAAAAGAACGAGAGAAAGTTTTTAAATGATGATCATACTTTTGGAAAGTAATTTCTCCACATTTAACGTTAAACTAAATGGACGATGGTTAATTTTCTGTGTTATCTCTCCCTCTTTAAAAATTGGGGCTACAGATGCAACCTTCCAAAATGTTGGAATGTGCCCATCCCGGAAGATTTGTTGAGTAAGCTTGACATGGAATGGCTAAACTCCTATCTTTTTTAAGAACCTGGAAAATTCACGGTCAGGGCCTAGGGACTTGTTTGGTTTCAGCTTTTTTATATTTTTACTGACTGGTACAGATTTTTTGTTTAATTTCTTCATATTTTTAGGGTTTTCGCTAGTGAAGGCTGAGATCAAATAGCAAATTCTAATACCTTCTTGTGTTTCAGGTTTAGCTACTCAGGACGAAGTGTCCATGTAGCACGGGCTATGGTGAGCCCGTAATTCCAATACCGCCCATTTCCTCTTAAATATCTCTTAGATCACCTGACTATTTCTAATATCCTATTCTTCATCACTAGTTTGATACATCTTGGTAAACCTTTTGGGATCTCGCTTTGCTGTTCCCATACGTCAGCACAGTAGAAGCCATGTTCTAGAGACTGGTCCACTTAATCAGGGTTTTATTTTTTTAACTGCACGTAATGTTAGGGTAAAATTACATGAGGTTCACAGTGATTCTGGAGCTAATTGTGTACCACAGCCTTCATATACTTGTTAGATGATGTTCCAAATAGGAGACAATGAATTATTGATTCATTCTCTCTCTCTCTCTCTCTCTCTCTCTCTCTCTCTCTCTCTCTCTCTCTCTCTCTCTCTCTCTCTTTCTCTTTCTCTTTCTCTCTCTCTCTCTCTCTCTCTCTCTCTCTCTCTCTCTCTCTCTCTCTCTCTCCCCAACGTGATCACACTGACGAGGAAATAATCTCCCTTCAGCTCCCACTGTTTACAAACAACAGCTCAAACATTAACGAAAGCACATGATAACTCTTTTATCCTCGCTCTTTTGTCCATCATGTTCATTGTTCATTTTCTTTATTTATTTATACATTTTTTGTTTCTTAATTTTTTCATGTTTCTTCTTTTATTGCTTTATCATTTTTGGATTTACAAGACTTATTTCCTGTGTTACTGCATGTGCCTTCGTCTGACAGTGCTTGCTTGTGGTAGTCCTTACTTGCGAGAGTGCTTGCTTGTGTTTGCTTATGAGTGCTTGCTTGTGAGTGTTTGCTTATGAGTGCTTGGTTGTGAGTGTTTGTTTATGAGTACTTGTTTGGGAGTACTTGTTTGTGAGTGTTTGCTTATGAGTGCTTGCTTGTGAGTGTTTGCTTATGTGTGCTTGTTTGTGAGTGTTTGCTTATGAATGCTTGCTTGTGAGTGCTTGCTTATGAATGTTTGCTTATGAGTGCTTGTTTGTGCGTGCTTACTAGAGAGAGCTTGCTTGTTAGTATTTGCTTGAGAGAGTGCTTGTGAGTATTTGTATAATATAATTGTATAATATAGTATAATAACTTCACATTTCTTGGCAAGTGATAGAGAACCATATATATGTAGATAACATTGAAGCCAAAATTATTAATCTAACTCTCATGTATAGATGAATGGTTGTGGTCCGTATCTACTCAATAATTGTTTTGTTCTTCACTCTGTAAAGTGAATTTTTCAATTTCCGAACCGAATTTATTTTACAATTTTATTGGTGGTGAGGGAGCAGGAACCTTGTGTACCTACTGATGACGACTGTGTACCCTTCATCCTACAGTGTGTATATTACGACCAGCCTGTCACTGTGTTATTAAGGGTTATTCTTGCCCGTGCCACCCTTTGGGCGGCTAAATCTTCATCAATCAATCACAATGTGTTACAGTTTGGGCGTTGGGCATAACTGTTTCAGGTTTAGCCCCGCTCCTGTGCCAGGTAAGTCCATTACGGGCTCGCCATAGCCCGTGCTACTTGCAACTGTGTGTTCCCAGTAGCTGACTCTAAATCAACAACACCTGTGTGTTGACTCCTGTGCCCCCGTAGGTCCTGGAGAGCAACGACATGCTTCAGGACTAATATCATCTTAAAACGAACTCAGGAAATTAAAATATTCCCAGAATGATGAACAAATTAAATAAAGAAGATTCGCGTTAGAGCATTCATCTAACCCTACCCTTCATACTCCATAACATTCACACTCAAATATAGATAATAATGTCTGTAGAAAATAGTAAAAATATAATAATAATTTTTTTTATTTTGGTGTTATACATATATATATATATATATATATATATATATATATATATATATATATATATATATATATATATATATATATATATATATACATTTATATATATAATATACGTCGATGCATTAATGCAATGTTTCTGTTTTCTAGGCTTAATCAGTTATTTATTTATCGTTCTGTTTGATGCGTGTTTTGCTTTAAACGTATTTCTGTCTCCATGTTTGTTTGGATTCCTGTTTCCTAGTCTCGGCTTTTCTCTTCCACAGTCTATTGTTCTCTCCCACTGTCTCTTCCACTCCTCCCTTCCTTCTGCCACCCCCCTCCCGTCACCAGCACATAAGCTCTTGGAATGAGTTTCTTAAGCGCTCACGACTTGGAGGGCCAAAGTTGCATCTTAAATACTCTGAGTCAAGCACGCAGTTGTTGAGTTGCAGTTCCGCGTTCTCTCACGCCTGCCAGTGCTGCTCTGAGAGATGTAACACAGCGTGCACGGAATGGCAGCCTCCGCTCCCTTGCTAGACTACACAATGCACACGTGTGGCTGGTGGCGGGGGATGGTAGTGTCCTTGGGTAGTGGCTAGGAGTGTCCGTGGGTAGTGGTACTGGCTGGGAGTGTCCATGGGTAGTGGTACTGGCTGGTAGTGTCCTTGGGTAGTGGTACTGGCTGGTAGTGTCCTTGGGTAATGGTACTGGCTGGTAGTGTCCTTGGGTAGTGGTACTGGCTGGGGGTGTCCTTGGGTAGTGGTACTGGCTGGTAGTGTCCTTGGGTAGTGGTACTAGCTGGGGGTGTCCTTGGGTAGTGGTACTGGCTGGTAGTGTCCTTGGGTAGTGGTACTGGCTGGTAGTGTCCTTGGGTAATGGTACTGGCTGGTAGTGTCCTTGGGTAGTGGTACTGGCTGGGGGTGTCCTTGGGTAGTGGTACTGGCTGGTAGTGTCCTTGGGTAGTGGTACTGGCTGGGGGTGTCCTTGGGTAGTGGTACTGGCTGGGGGTGTCCTTGGGTAGTGGTACTAGGTAAGAGAGCCCTAGGCCGTGGTACTGGGTGGGAGAGATTTGGGAGATCGTATTACTCATCTATTAATTATTTAAATTCATGTTTTGATTAGAAAGTTTTCACGCGAGGTGAACTGTCAGACGGTCTCAGGAACGTAATTAATGGTAAGAGCGAGTTAATCAGTCATGTAAATTACCTTCTGGTGCCAAAGGAACCTGCCCTGATATATCACAAATATTCTCACACGTCCTATATATGGAACAAACCTCAATGGTTCCATATACCTATAGTTCCTCGTAGCTAGATGGACGGGGTGACGGTTTTACCCGTCTCTTGTGGCAACCACGTCGTTAGAGCACAGGTTGAAGAATCCTCGGATCGTTGTCATGCCTTTTTGATTAAATTGTGAGGTGAGAGACAAGGAATTTCAGGAGCGGGTGTCGTATCGTGCTCTGAGGCTCAGTGATGGAACAAGCTGTCAACAGGTATATATGTACACACACGTCGAGAAATGCACTCACCTTCTGAGTGTATATTCTCTGAGAGAGTAACCGTGAACACTACTGAATATAATACAATACACTCGCTGACTGGTGAATATAATAGGAATAGGAGTATAAGACACTTGCTGACTGGTGAGTGAGTTAGTGACCTTCACCTTAAGTCCTTCACCCTAGCAAATTATATCGTGCTGAAGCAGGTGTTAGCGAGTAGACAAGTGTGTTAGTCACCCTTGATAGAGTAGGGACTGAGACCGTCCCATCCAGGCTCACGGGTTGAGGAAAGCAGCCTCAGAGCAGACAGAACTCTGGATGCGTGATCCTGTGGTCCAGGGTTCGATTCCGGACGCCGGCGAGGAACAATGGGCAGAGTTTCTTTCACCCTGATGCGCCTGTTACCTACCAGTAAATAGGTACCTGGGAGTTAGTCAGCTGTCACGGGCTGCTTCCTGGGGATGGAGGTATGGTCGAGGACCGGGCCGCAGGGACACTAATGCCCCGAAATCATCTCAAGATAACCTCAAGATAACCTCACTAACGAAGGAATAGTTCTTTCAATTGACACTAAAAGAACCGAGAAAACTTAATTATTATCAGTACTTAGCAACTGTTGGGAATGACAATATTCAATAATGGTTTAGCCGTTCCTCACTTGACTAGCAATTATGATATTGCAATCAACTTGAGCATTACATTAACTGCACAATAATTAACTGCACAACACTGGTGCTGTGTAGTGGTGACGGCGGTGGTCTAGACCTGGAGGGGTTCGAGGTGTTTAGGTTCGTTTCCATCAACCCTCTGATGCCTCTGGTGATCACATAACCCTAGGTGTGTAATTGGGGTTAGTTGACTGTTGTGGATGTATCCTGGCAAAAGTCAATCGTTCACGTAGGAGAACGGCCTTCAATAAGAATAATAAGCTTCCTGTTTCAATAAAGAACAACTAATTTACTATGATAATCTTCAGGGCATATTTTAGGTAATTACCAACAAATCCCCAAGGGCCGTGACGAGGATTCGAACCTGCGTCCGGGAGCATCCCAGACACTGCCTTAATCGACTGAGCTACGACAGGGTTAAATGTAATGATGTTAGGTAATTACGTTTTGTTACACAATTCAAAGTAATTATATGAGGTAAATCAGTACAGGTACATTTTGGAAATATTTAGATAACGCAAAGTTGTCTAAAATGACAAACAAAAGAAAATGATATTGCGAGCATCTTGACTAACTCGGAGGAAATATTGGGAATAATAGAGGTATTATTTTCCTCAGGGTTGTGACACTGGATTACTGGAGTGTTTACTAAAGCTTCCCCTTTGATCACAGCTTATTATAGGAAACTCAGTTGCAATTATGACGAATTAACTGTGATCCTACCGTGCCCATGAGAGAGGGGAGCAGGAGTCCCGCCTTCTCTGATGCCTAGATTATGGGACAAAGTTTGACTCCATGGTTATTGATGGTTAGATACAACTGCAAGTTTTCTTTTATTCTTATAAAAGTTTATAAAACTATTTCTCACGTGGACGTCCCACGCAAATTGTGGATAACGGTGACCAATTACATTTGGTCGTCAATTACCTGCAAATTATAATCAGTGGACATTTCATTAAAAGCAGAAACACAGCATAAATTATGAAGCACGTTTGATGCGATTCTGTAGCATTAATGTTCAACATAATAACAATATATTAAAGTGTTAAAAGCATTAACCATTAACATTCGTGAAAATACAGACTAATACGCGCCCAGAGATACATCCAGCGAGAGATGTTCTTCGGTGTATATACTCCGTATACTCCACTACTTCAGCAAGAAAGTATATTTCCTGGTTGTTAGGTAAGCTATTGTGGTGACCTTAATAACCCGCCAGTGGTTGACAGAGTTTATTAACCACCCAGTTGTTGATAGCTGCTAATAACCCTGCAGTAATTGAAAGGCCTTAATAACCCTCCAGAGGCTGATATAAGCCTAATACCCCTCTTGTGGTTCATAGGCCACAAGAAAACTTTCTAGCCAATCAGGAGCTGTGTTTTATCCCTGCAAACACAAAACGTAACTGTCGCTATCTTCTGCTTGTTACAACTTGTAATAAAGTTGTTACATCTTGTTATGCCGTTTTTATGACGTATTAGAAGGTTGTTACAACTTGCTATATTGGTTGTTACAACTTGTTAGGAGGTGTTAAACCTTGTTTGAACGTTGTAGTGACGTCGTAGTTTAGTCGTGTCTGGAGGGATTTTAGCCCTAAACACAATCCAGGACTCTCATTGTATGTCCACAGAGAAGCAGTCACACACTACCAACCACCCCATTACCACCATCACCCTACCTCACTTGTGTCACCACTACCACCACTGTCACCATCACTATCAACACCTTTCCTAGAATCTCACCATCACTCCCTAGCGCCTGGCAGCGCAGCACAAGCACCCTTCGCAGTACGATAACTCCCGCAAGTACATTAAAACTCCGACAATCTTCAAGTAATCAAAAGACATTTAGCGAAATAGAGATCAGGAAAAAAGAAATTTTGAGGCCATTATTTCTGCCCCAAACTACAGTCTTGTATATCAAGGGAGCAAATTGGCCCCCTGCCTCGCTGTGTATAATCTCAGAACAGGACAACGGGGTCATTAATTACGGGATACAATTACGCTCTGGCACCCCCTGCCCAGTTGGGGCTCTTCATGAGGTGCGGTACGATAAGTTTTCCCCCCTCTGCTTGGATGGTGAACTTTGAGTTGATTGAGTTCAAGTTTTTTTGTGTTTGTTGGTGTATAGTTGAGCCTTGTTTGTGTATGTTTACTATTTGTATTTGCTATTTGTTCCTGCAGAATCGAGCTATTAGTTCTGGAGTCCGGCTTTCTAACCGATTATTTTTTCCTCTTACATCAAGCACATATTTTTCTAACACACAAACATACACACACACACACACACACACACACACACACACAAACACACACACAAACAGGGATCAGCCCAGTGGAGCTGAGAGACAAGGACAAAAATGCAGTTACTGAGATCCTTAAAGAGGTATGGATAGAGAGGGCTGACCAGAACATCGAAAAGGTTTTCAGGCTTGGACAGTATAACAAGGACAGAGATCGATTGATAAAGGTGGTATTCATGAGTGAGAACACAAAAGAAGACCTGACTAGCAAATGGACCAAAGTTCAAAAAAGTATTCCTGCAGAGGGATATGACAAGAGACGAGAGAATGAGGGCAGCAGATGTGAGGAGGGAGTGTAGGGAGAAAGAAAGGAATCAGGGAACCACAACCCCCGAACCCTACAATCCCAGAGGGGAGTCGGGAACCCTCCACAAGCAGTTGAACAGCCACAGGGAGAGGAGCCCTACCCGCAACATCCACCCAATAGACATCCTGCCTGCCCCAATCCCTGCCAGCCCCCATTAAGTACCCACTTAGGGCATTCTCCCCCTACTCACCCTCTCCCAAGGACCTTCCATCTCCCCCAACCCTCAAGCCCTCCCTTCTTCCCCATGCCCTCTCGTCTCCCCCACCCCCAAGCCCTCCATTCTCCCCACCCCCCTAAGTCCTCCATTCCCCCCCCCCCCTAAGCTCGCCCTTCTCCCCCACTCCCTTAAGCCCTCCCTTCTTCCTCACCCCCATCAGCTCTACCTTCAAAGCCCTCCCTCCTCTTCTGCTCTCCCAGTCTCCCCCTTCCCCCCAAGCCCTCCCTGTTGCCCCTGTACCCCCAAGTCTCTCCCTCTCACCACCCTCCCAAGCCTCCCCTTCTCACCCCCCCCAATCCTCCCCCCTCTCACTCCCCCAAGCCTCCCCTCTCACCTTCCCCCCCCCCCCATGACCTCTCTTCTCCCCCCCCCCCTCAAGCCCTCCCTCCTCCACCACCCTTCCCATACCAGATCCTCCCGGCCCTCCCATCCCGGACCCTTCCTGTTTCCCTGCTTCAGGGAAATCAACAGAAACTGAGGAAGGACAGAAGACAAACAGTTTCAGGGTGATGTACTCGAACATGTAGGGGATTACAAACAAGGCAAGTGATTTAAGGGAAAGAGCACAAGAAGTGAACCCAGATGTAATCGAATTCACAGAAACAAAACTCTCAAGAATCATAACAAATGCGGTGTTTTCCCAGGACTTCACAGTAATAAGGAAAGAGAAGGAAGGTAAGGAAGCAGGCAGAGTGGCCCTACTAATGAGAAAGGAATGGAGTTTCAAGGAGATGGCTATCCCGGGCTGCAAGGGATTCAGAGACTACATAACAGGCACCATGACAATGGGAGGACCAAGAATAGTAGTAGCAGTGATATATAACCCTCCGCCAAATGAAAGAAGACCCAGGCAAGAGTATGAAAACAACAACATGGCAGTTAACACTATAATTGAGAGGTCAATACGAAAATGACATCGCAAGCAAGGCAAAGACTCAACCTAAATTGCTGCACAGCCACATCAGGAGAAAAACAACAGTGAAGGAACAGGTAATGAAATTGAGGATAGGGGCAGACAGATTCACTACAAACGACAAGGAAGTGTGCGAGGAACTGAATAAGAAGTTCCAGGAGGTCTTCACATTAGAGCAAGGAGAAGTTCCAGAGATAAGAGAGTGAATAGTTAACCAGGCACCACTCGAAGAGTTTGAGATAACCAGTGGGGATGAAAGGAAGCTCTTGCTAGAGTTGGATGTGACAAAGGCTATAGGCCCCGATGAAATCTCCCCATGGATACTAAAGGAAGGAGCAGAAGTACTGTGCCTGCCACTCTACATAGTGTATAACAAATCCATGGTAACAGGGGAATTGCCAAAAATTTTGAAGACGGCTAATGTAGTCCCGATATACAAGAAGGGGGATAGACAGGAGGCACTGAACTACAAGTCAGTGTCCCTAACTTGCATGCCATGCAAGCTGATGGAGAAGATTGTGCGAAATAAGCTAGTGGAACATCTGGAGCGAAGGAACTTTGTAACACAGCATCAACATGGGTTCAGGAATGGCAAGTTCTGCCTCACAGGATTGATTGAATTCTACGATCGAGCAAGAAAGAGAAGGGTGGGTAAACTGCATATTTTTGGATTACCAGAAAGCCTTTGACACAGTACCACATAAGAGACTAGTGCACAAGCTGGAGATGCAGACAGGAGTGACAGGGAAGGTACATCACTGGATAAGGGAGTACCAAAGCATCAGAAGACAGAGTCACCATGAGGGGCGAGGTCTCAGAGTGGAGAGGCGTCACCAGTGGAGTCCCTCAGGGATCAGTTCTTGCTCAGGAATCTGTATACCAGTAGATTGACGGTTGAGAGGCTGGACCAACGAGCCAAAGCTCAATCCCTGCAAGCACAACTAGGTGAGTACACACACACACACACAAGTTACCATGCATGTACGACATTGTACAAATATTTACTCTCACATTAACTAACATTCACAAACATTTTTACCACTGAAAGCAGTGGAATGTAGACAGTAGTATTCCTGGACCTCTATCATGCACAACAGGAAAAATACTCTACAGTCAAGTTATTTCAAAATTATGAACTGCACGAGATTTGCTCATTAAAGCCAACTCGAATGTCTCTGTCTCTGTCTCTGTCTCTCTCTCTCTCTCTCTCCCTCTCTCCCTCTCTCCCTCTCTCTCTCTCTCTCTCTCTCTCTCTCTCTCTCTCTCTCTCTCTCTCTCTCTCTCTCTCTCTCTCTCTCCCTCTCTCTCCCTCCCTCTCCCTCCCTCTCCCTCTCTCTCTCTCTCTCTCTCTCTCTCTCTCTCTCTCTCTCTCTCTCTCTCTCTCTCTCTCCCTCTCCCTCTCTCTCTCTCTCTCTCTCTCTCTCTCTCTCTCTCTCTCTCATCTGTTGTTTCTGTCATGGTGTTTGTTCTCGTCCTCGGCTGCTAAGACAATTGTTGTTGTCGTGGACTTAACGTGTAAAGGTTTTGGGAACGCTGTGAGACCCCAGAACCTGACCCTACACTGGTCCGAGGCCTGACCCCAAACTAGCCACCAGACTAGTCCCTATGCCTGACCCCAGATTGGCTCCCAGATTCGTCTCTAGGGCTGACCCCAGACTAGCCCCCAGACTCGTCCCCAGGCCTGACCCCAGACTGAGGGAAATTATTTATGAGGGCAATCCTCCAAAGATAAATTTCCCTCCGTTAGAGGGAGATTTATCTCTGAAGGAGAGATGATCACGTCGCTCGCTGTGTCCAACTCCACTACCAGAGGACAACGACGGAGGACAATGATGCAGGCCAAGAAGAAAGAACCAATCAGAGGACAGTGCCAAGGACAAGTACAGAGTACAAGGACACCAGACAGCGACAGAGAACAGGTACACCAGACAAGGACAGATAATAAGAACAGAGGACAGACAGACTGCACCACACGGCCGGGTTAACAACGAGGAGACTCAGGTGAAAGTCAACCACCCAAATGAGCCGCCATTTACCGTGCCGGGGCGGCCAGGAGTCTGAACGACCTCGTTAATGAGGTGTCTTAGGCTCACTACATGTACGGATTTAAACATATGAGAGAAGCCAAGGCGGTAGGAATTAAAAACATTGAAGTTATGAGACGTAAGGCCAGATTCACGAAGCAGTTACGCAAGCACTTACGAACGTGTACATCTTTCCTCAATCTTTGACGGCGTTGGTTACATGTATTAAACCGTTTACAAACATGAAAACTTCCCATTCAACTGTTGTTGTTATTATTATAAACAGCCTCCTGGTGCTTCGGAGCTCATTAACTGTTTAATAATTGTAAACAAAGCCTCCAAAGACCGAGAAAAGATGTAGAGGTTCGAGAGTGTTTGGGTAACTGCTTCGTGAATCTGCCCCCGTGGACTAGAGATGTAATTCATCGTCTCCTGTCCCCCCTTCCCAACACTTCTCTCCTCCTAGTCTTCTAGTTTGCTCATCCGGCCGTCCACTTCACTTACCCGACCCCTCCACCTAACCGGACTCCCCTTCTTGCAATCCTCCCACTCCCCCGCTCACACAAATGGTGTCCTGATCAACTGCAACTTATACCCATCCAAAAGTTTAAGTCGTTGATGTATTGTGAAAACACAACTTTCAGAACCACAGGAGTTGATGCCCACCATGTTGAGAAGGAAACACTGCCACGGTCCACTGTAAATAGTGAATGAAAGATCACCATCGTTTGACGCACTTCGTTGACGTTTGAAGCATCGTAATGGCGTGGCTCTTTCCCCTGTTAATTATGTCTCTCTCAGCGAAGGGTTTTTACACAGCCTGAGCGGCCCAAACTGTCAAATTGCATGGGATAGTGCACAGTTTGTAGCGGCCCAAACTGTCGTGTCCTGATTCGAAAAGGGGAAATCACTGAACTGGTCACTAGGGTTATGCCCTGAGAGATAAGACAAAGCCAAAGAACAGTGTTCTGAAGGTAACCTTAGAAGGTGTTCTAAACCACACGGGAAAAGTACTTCTCCTACCAAGACAGGCTCAACCACTTGGGCTGGACGTTAGAGCGACGGTCACGTTTCATGCAGGTCGGCATTCAATCCCCGAACGTCCACTAGTGGCTGGGCACCATTCCTTCCCCCCGTCCCATCCCAAACCCTTATCCTGACCCCTTCTAAGTGCTATATGGTCGTAATGGCTTGATGCTTCCCCCTGAAAGTTCCCTTCCTTCCTACCAAGACACTGGGCACAGTACCAGTCATTAACGAGCCACTGTCATGGTAAATGAACGGCCGGTGCTCAGTCATGAAGGAATAATCATTGTCACACCATCCGAGCTAAAAACTAAATGTATAATACAAATGTCATCGAAACACACAAACTTAGAAACAAATCTGGCCTATTATAAAGACGTGCACGAGTTGTTTTGCTGAGATCTCTTCTGCACTTCAATAATGCAGAAGAGATACGCCAAACGGGACGATGTCTTGTAATACCACAGGAACTAGACACTTCAGTTTCAGGTGACCAAGAAAGACAGGTGGCAGAAATATGCAGTATTTAAACTTGGGGAATATTCCGTCAGTGATCAGAGGTCCGGCTTCAGCTTCAAGTACACGTCACCACAGCTGCACAGAACAGAGAGATGCAGGTAGGTAGAACAATGTGTAGGAAGAACAATGCACATGTGATATACGCACAACAGATACCACATCAGGATCTGCAGGATACAACACATACATACATACACAAGAACATAAACACCTATGTGCACAGTAAATAGACCAACAGACACCGTAAGAAAAGCCTGACTGACTTCTTAAAACATTATCTGATGTATTGCTGATTTACAAATTATATCTCCACAGGATTGGACAATCACAAGACGAATTATAACTCAACTAACACAGCCTCACTGAAGTCAACACTGGTCATAAATCTGCCGTAAAGTATTGTTTCAAGGAGCAACACAGAGCTGGCCAACCAGAAGCTCAAGGCCACTGCTGGAATATCCACTCCCCAACCCAACAAAAAACACACATGCTACGCTTTACATCGCTACACACATGCCACGGTTTACATCATTACACACACATGCCACGGTTTACATCACTACACACACATGTCACGGTTTACATCGCTACACACATGCCACGGTTTACATCATTACACACACATGCCACGGTTTACATCACTACACACACATGTCACGGTTTACATCGCTACACACATGCCACGGTTTACATCGCTACACACATGCCACGGTTTACATCACTACACACACATGCCACGGTTTACATCGCTACACACATGCCACGGTTTACACAACTAAATGAATGGTTTTGAAATAGATTCCCGGGTATTTTCATGTTTCTCTCTCCGCTCTTCTGCTCCGTCCACCCTGTTAACAGAGACCCGTGCAGACATTGTTTGTGTTCCCAGTGATCACAGTCAGGTTATTTGTTTATTTTGAATGTTAGCTACGATACTTTATATATATATATATATATATATATATATATATATATATATATATATATATATATATATATATATATATATATATATATATATATATATATATATATATATATATATCAAGTATCGCAGCTAACATTCAAAATAAACAAATAGACCTATATATATATATATATATATATATATATATATATAGAGAGAGAGAGAGAGAGAGAGAGAGAGAGAGAGAGAGAGAGAGAGAGAGAGAGAGAGAGAGAGAGAGAGAGAGAGAGAGAGAGAGAGAGAGAGAGAGAGAGAGAGAGAGAGAGGCTGGCTCTACGGCCTTAAAATAATGTTTATGTTAATGCATTTACACTTACCTAATGGGGGAGATAAAGCTGTCATAAAGATATATAATTGTAAACTTCCTGATGACATCAAAGCAACGAAATGAAGTAAAACCAAAAAATGTCTAGTGTTTACCCTCTTCATGAAGAATCATTATCGCCTTGCTTGCTTCACGCAGGAATGCAATTACGCTTGTGCAACGCTGATTAGCTAATTAACTCCCCGGTCCGAATGAAGTGATTTGCTTTCCAAGCACTTCTAAAACGAATTACTGCGTTAAAAGTGACATTCCCGAATATTTTAACAAGAGCGGCACAGGATTGTTATACATTGCGACGAGCTGGTCCACCGAGTCTACTTGAGTGCCACTTGTTAAGTCTACAATTGTAGACTTAAGTTTAGTCTCACATCTAATGCAGGAAAACGTAATAGATATTACCAGAATGTTAATTCAATAGGAAAATGTATTAAATATGGTATGAGTTAAGAAAGAAAATATTATCACAGTTTAGTAATAAAAGTATTAAATGTTTAAATAATGCTCTCCAAGGAAGAGATGAGTGGAGGACAGAGGACAGAAATGAAAGGACAGTGGAGGACAGAGGATAGAGATGAGAGGACAGAGGATAGAGATGAGAGGACAGTGGACAGAAGACAGAGGACAGATTCCCTACACACCAGTGAAGTGAATCAACGTATAATACACGTAAGTATAACACTGAAAGCATTACAACAGCCACTCAGGAAAAAGAATTACGAAAGCTTAAGTCAAACGGTAACACATGAAGACATTATATAGAGTGTGAGATCAACTGACGTCAGCTGTGACGCCACCAGAGTATTAAGACCTGAGACGCCCGTCACCGGCCCCAGGCACGCCCGCCCCTGCCAGGGACTTGTTCAAGACACTCAAACCCAAAGTGCATTATCAAGTGACATCACCTTGAGCACAAAAGCTGAGGTAAAGGATGTCACGCACTTCGCTGTCACACACGTTGTGTGAGTGTGTACTAGTTGGATTGTCTTGTTCCTTTGCCAGCTGGCAAACTTGGCCAAATATTCTTGATGCAACAATAAAACAATGATGATTATATTGATATTATGTTGATGTAAATCTTTGTTATGACCCTGGGGGATTAAAAGCCCCCATAAGTACAATATCCGTAAACCAAAATGTTATTCACTTCAAGAGAGTTATTCACGGTGATAAATTAATGGCGGGAAACATACGATAGCAGGATATCAATACATATCTGTGTTAAACTAAAACCTCCGCTGTAACGCCGTATTTTGTAAAATACCCCCGGGGGTAGTAATGTAATTTGGACACCCCGGGGGTAGTAATGTAATTTGGACACCCCGGGGGTAGTAATGTAATTTGGACACCCCGGGGGTAGTAATGTAATTTGGACACCCCGGGGGTAGTAATGTAATTTGGACACCCCGGGGGTACTAATAAAGTCTACATACCCCGGGGGTACTAACAAAGTCTAAACACCCCGGGGGTACTAACAAAGTCTGGACAGAACCCCTCTATAGTAAAAAGAGCAACATTGTCTCACGAAGACTGCAGTTCGTGCATGACAAGCTCAGTGATTCCAATCATTTGAAAAATTGTTTACGTTTGAGCAGTAACTCAATAAATTTGTTTCTCTCATATTTTTATGTGTTTTAACCATTTGTCTTTCACCAATGTATCGTTTTCATGTCCCAGAGCGTTATAGTTAATTCATAAATACGAACTTTTGCCATCAGTGCTGGAGTGATGATCGGAGGTGTCAACGATTCTGTTAAAAACCTGAGTGCTAATGGGTTTTTTTCCTTTTTTTCTGAATTAGCTTCGTGATCATGTAGGTGTGAACCGAATCAAATGGAATCCTATAAAAAATGATCGATATTTTGTTTTATGAGGTAACTTTTAACGGAATTTGCGTCAGGTGAAGCAAAATTCGATATGTTTGTGGGTGCGTTTGTGAAGAGAGCGAGGACACCGCCATGAAAGTATCTAACAAAGATACTTTCGACCACAGGGTCGAAGAACGACCCTGTGGTCATTCTTAGCTCCATAAGACCACTACGTTCTTAAAGAAGTTGGTGTTCCTTAGGCCATCGCATTTCTAAGATGCTGGAGTATCATAAAGCAATCCCTTGTTCCAAGTATTAGCCAAAGTAACTCGGTCTTTTCCCTAACGATATACGCCCTGTTAGTTCCACTGGGATTGGACATTTATAATGAATACTGAGTTATAAGGAACACTGACAGTTATACGGAACAGTGAAAGCTATATGGGACACTGACGGTTATATGGGACACTGACAGTTATATGGAACATTGATAGCTATATGGAACACTGACAGTTCTATGGGACACTGACAGTTATATGGGACACTGACAGTTATATAGGACACTGACAGTTATATGGGACACTGACAGTTATATGGAACACTGACAGTTATATGGGACACTGACAGTTATATGGAACACTGACAATTACAGAACAAAGACAGTTATACTGAACACAGTTATATGGAACACTGAAAATTACAAAACAAAGACAGTTATTCTGAAAACAGTTATATGGGAAACTAATATTAATATGAAAAAGTGATATATGTTAACTTTTTACTTGGGATTCCGAAAATTTATTGTTTGATATTAACAATACACAACAGTGATATTCACATCAAAAAGTTTCAAACTTTAAAAAATTATATTTCATGTTATTTAGCTATATTTTGCCCCATTCAGGCACTGGTCTGGCCACGTCGTACGGTATGTGTAATCCCTCGCTAAATCGCCGACGAAAGCCTTTGTAATCGCTTGTAATCCCTCAAGTAATCACCTCGTTGAAATAACGGGCCGTTTTGCCCTTCCCTTAATCTGGGGGATTGCCGTTGCAGTTTCCCTGTTTGCACGATGTACTGCCTCGATCTCTCCCTTTCTCTCCTAATACACCTCAAATGTCTCTTCTACACTCCCAGTGTCTCTACTACACTCCCAGTGTCTCTACTACATTCCCAGTGTCTCTACTACACTCCCAGTGCCTCTACTACACACCCAGTGTCTCTACTACACTCCCAGTGTCTCTACTACACTCCCAGTGTCTCTACTACACTCCCAGTGTCTCTACTACACTCCCAGTGTCTCTACAACACTCCAGTGTCTCTACTACACTCCCAGTGTCTCTACTACACTCCCAGTGTCTCTACTACACTCCCAGTGTCTCTATTACACTCCCAGTGTCTCTACTACACTCCCAGTGTCTCTACTACACTCCCAGTGTCTCTATTACACTCCCAGTGTCTCTACTACACTTCCAGTGCCTCTACTACACTCCCAGTGTCTCTATTACACTGTCATATTCTGTGTTTCTCTGTCAATCCTTCAATCACTTTCAACTTCCCCCAACAACAGTTCCAAATCTTCCACATTTATCCATGGTTCTGTTACAGCAATAATCCATACTGATCTGTGGACTGTCTCCATATTCCTCTCTCCCTCCCTCACTCTCTCTCCCTCCATCACTCTCTCCCTCCCTCACTCTCTTCCCCCTCTCCCTCCCCTTGCTCTTCCCCTCTCACTATCTCCCCTCCCTTTCCCTCCCTCACCCTTTCCCTCATTACTCTCCCCATAGAGCGGGGATCATAGTGACCATTCTTCTGTCTCCCTCATTCCCTCCCTCACTCCTTCACTCCCTCACCCTTTCCCTCCTTTAATTCCCCTCTCTTTTACTCCCTCCCTCCCTCCCTGAACTTCGGTGTGCTATGGACCACATTCTTATGTTTAATTAAACGTTCAGAGAAAATGGTTCCTTAGCGTAAATGTTCCCCGATATTGTTGTCCTGGAATCAATACCAAGGGAGTATTGTCCCGACACATTCTGCACAATATTGTCCCGGTACAAGGTTTGGGGACAAAATTGTTCCGATACAACGCTTCTGGACAATATTCTCCAGACAACCAGGCTACTGGACAATATTCAATAATTGAGAGGCTGCTGGACAATACTGAGTGCTTGAGAGGCTGCTGGACAATTCTGAGTGCTTGAGAGGTTGCTGGACAATACTGAGTGCTTGAGAGGTTGCTGGACAATTCTGAGTGCTTGAGAGGCTGCTGGACAATACTGAGTGCTTGAGAGGCTGCTGGACAATACTGAGTGCTTGAGAGGTTGCTGGACAATACTGAGTGCTTGAGAGGTTGCTGGACAATACTGAGTGCTTGAGAGGTTGCTGGACAATACTGTGCCTGCATGTAAGTGCTGGACTCAGCGTGCTCTCTGCTCCAGGAGTTAGTCAGCTTTACGACCGCTGATGTTGCCTTCAAGACCATTGTGTCGCGATTGGATGGTTGGAAACCCACAGAGTAAGCGTGCCTGTGTGTGTGTGGGTGTGTGTGTGTGTGTGTGTGTGTGTGTGTGTGCGCGCGCGTGTGTGTATGTGTGTGGTTGGGTGTGTGTGAGCATGCGTGTGTGCGTTACGTGCGTGCGTGTGTATGAGAGCATGTGCGTGCGAGCGTGTTTGTAAGGGTACGTGTCACAACACACTCCTGCACACACACACACACACTTTAAGACATTCCATCACCGACACGCCAGAAAAGTCAACATTGTGAAGGGAATGTTATCTGGAAGGGAAACTGAGTCGCCTGTACCACTGTAACACAATAATGCCACTACTTGGCAACCCTACACTCACTCCTCCAGCCTCCACCTCTCCTCTACTGCTTCTCTCTCCTCCTCCTCCCTTGCTTCCTCTTCTTCCTCTTGCTTCTCCTCCTCCTCCTTCTCCTCCCTTTCCTCTCATATTTCCCTTATTTATAGCTCTTTTATTAATCAAAGATCTCAGAAGAGGTGTCGTATCTCTTTTTCATTTAGCATTCTTTTATTGTTTCGCTTGAACTGGATTCTCAGAGTGTTCACCTCCTTTATCTCAGTTGTCTCTACATCCTCCTCCTTTACCTCAGTTTCCTCTACATCCTCCTCCTTTACCTCAGTTACCTACAGAGTCGAACATCTGCTCAATAAGCACCGTTTTCCGCCATCGACAGTTTAATGCAGTTGGGATTTTCACTAGATTTTGACCATATTTACATATATAACTGTGCATCAATTTGGTGTGGACAACTTCCTCACCCAGTCCGTTCCACCCATTGACGACACTCAGACTGATAAAGGTGTTTCTGGTATCTGTGACTTGACTATGTTTGCAATTTCCAATTATCCCAGTTATTTCTCGTTCTAATGTTCTTGAATTCGAATATTGTTTCTACAGCTAATTGTCAATTCACCTTAGTATCTTGTACATCGTTGTCATGTCTGCCTTATTAATTTTTTCTTCCGGTGCAGTGAGGTCTAGTGCCCTCACAACTCTTTGGGCAGGGGTGGGGTCCCATGCCAGGGCAGCATATTCAATACTAGGTCTCACAAAGAATGCATACAGCTCCTGGAAGGAATCTTTCTTAAAATTGCTGAAGAATGCAGGCGATGAGTCACAATAACGTGGCAAAATGTATGTTGACCAGACGACACACTAGAAGGTGAAGGGACGACGGCGTTTTGGTCCGTCCTGGACCATTCTCAAGTCAATTGTCAATCGACTTGAGAATGGTCCAGGACGGACCGAAACGTCGTCGTCCCTTCACCTTCTACTGTGCGGTCTGGTCAACTTGCTGAAGAATTTTGCACGTTTGCCAGTATAACACATGCTGGTACGTGCCTCTGGTGGTAGATCTCCAGTTATGTCCGCTACTAAATTGTCTCTTTTTCTAAATTTGGGAGTTGCCTTCTCTTCGTCTTGTACTGTATTTGAGGTCTTGATCTAACTCCCATCCTCACAACCTTGTATTTGTCAGGGTTGAAGTCTAGTAGCCTATCCTCAGACCATGTTTGGAGATTGTCTGTTTCACCTTGTATTACATTCCTCCTCAGTTGTGATTCGCCTCATTAATTTACCGTCGTCAGCAAGCGTGGATAAGAATGACCTTACTCTGTTAGACACTTTATCTGTGTGTACTTTATTGTACTTACCTTATTGTGCTTGCGGGGGTTGAGCTCTGGCTCTTTGGTCCCGCCTCTCAACTGTCAATCAACTGGTGCACAGGTTTCTGAGCCTACTGGGCTCTATCATATCTACACTTGAAACTGTGTATATGTGTGTGTCTGTGTGTGTGTGTGTGTGTGTGTGAAAGAGAGAGAGAGAGAGAGAGAGAGAGAGAGAGAGAGAGAGAGAGAGAGAGAGAGAGAGAGAGAGAGAGAGAGAGAGAGAGAGAGAGAGAGAGAGAGAGAGAGAGAGAGAGAGAGAGAGAGAGAGAGAGAGAGAGAGAGAGAGAGAGAGAGAGAGAGAGAGAGAGAGAGAGAGAGAGAGAGAGAGAGAGAGAGAGAGAGAGAGACAGACAGACAGAGAGAGAGACAGAGACAGAGACAGAGATAGAGAGAGACAGAGACAGAGACAGAGAGATAGAGACAGAGAGACAGAGACAGAGACAGAGAGAGAGAGACAGAGAGAGAGACACACAGAGAGAGAGAGAGAGAGAGTGTGAGAGTGAATGTATGCAGGCATACATAAATTTACATGAATTCCAGAGAATATAATTTAAGCCAAATTAGATAACTCAAGCACTCAGACTAAGACTTGCCACAAACTTGGATGCATTCAACCTCACTCCTGTGAAACAAAAACTCTGAGATTTGTTTAAACACGACCGTGGAGGATGTCAGCCAGGAGTAGAGTAGTCGTTGGTGAGTAATACTCCAGTGAATGAGGTGAGTAAGTGAGTAAGTGCGCCAGACGCCAGTCAGGCACTTAACAGAGGCTTAAGTGTGTGAGGCGAAAGTTGCAACACACTTAAGTAAGAAAGATACTACAGAAAGTGACTTACATACAATTGTAATTTTGGAGATGAGGCGGAGAGGAGAATACTGGGAAGCCGAGCAGGGAGATGAATGAGGGAGAAGATGTAGCACTACCCTGTCCTAGCTGCTGGGAGGGCTGGGACCCTAGCTCCTGGACCCCTAACTGCTGGCACACGTGGGATTAGCAGTTGGGAGTTGTAGGGCCCCTGACTGCTGGGAGTGGTGGGACTCTAGATGGTGGGAGGCAGGGGGGACCTTTGTTGTGGGAGGCATTAGGGGGACCTCTGTTGTGGGAGGCAGGGGGACCTCTGTTGTGGGAGGCAGGGGGACCTCTGTTGTGGGGGGCAGGGGGAACCTGTGTTGTGGGAGGCAGAGAAAACCCCTGTTGTGGGAGGCAGGGGGCGGGGACCTCTGTTGTGGGAGGCAGGGACACCTTTGTTGTGGGAGGCAGGGGCACCCCTGCTGTCGGAGGCAGTGATGCCTGTTTTATTTTAGCCTAGAATATTGTCCAATAACTGGAAGATGGAATAACTCAATCCTGTTCCACAAGTTTTATCAAATTACCGCGGGCGAGGTTTTCATTAGTGGGACAGAACTGAAAAAGAACATAAATGTGTCATCTTGGTCTCTCGGGGAACCAAAAATCTCTATAGAGAGATCTGGCTTCTTTGAGAACGAAGAGCTACTCTCCGTCTCTGACTTTCTGCCAGTCCTGCAGTTCTTATTAAATTACTGTCAATGCGATTGTGACGAGGAATTGAAGAATGAGAGCAGTAAATCTTTCTTGAGCCCTGAAGAAGCTGCATCCTTCTCAAGTTTTCTTTGTTCAAAGGAGTCAAAGGCCGCCGTGAGCCCTTCAAGCAGTATAAAAATGTAGATTTTCCTGCACTGCATTGTGTTATTATTGGACTTCTTTTGAGCCCTTGGAGCTTCCTGTTGAAACAGTATTGTTTGCTCCTACTGTAGGTAAAATAATCGAGCTCTTGTAATAATTCTTGTAAAAGCCTTCGAAAGATTTAACAAATTCGTGAATTATCCAAAACTATATTTGACGTGTTTAATGATATGTTACACTGAAACTTGTAGCCCTTATATTAGGAGACCAAAATAATGGCAACAAGTCAGGTTCTAAATAAATATGGCAACGGTCGACCTCCGTCGTTGACAAGACAATATTATTGTCTTCTCGAACCATGACATTTTCGAAAAGGGAAAACAAAACAAAATTTGTTTTAAGCTTTGATTAACTTAGCAAAATTTTTGGCTTATAATAAGCTAACCTAGGCCTAGCGTATTCCTATACTAGATAATGTTATCTCTATTTCATGCTCGACTAAACTAAGTTTAGTATTTATACATTTCTTTGTTCTCTAAAGTTTCGCTTGTACAGCTCTGTATAAATTCTTGTCAGAAAGAGTTTGGAAAACAGTGCTTAGATGCAAGACAGGTTGAGTTTATGCCTAGGTTTATTTGGAGTAGTTCATGTCGGTTTAGGTATTTATCCTGTATAAATAAGAAGTGCATGAAGTGCGTCTCGAGTTATGGCTTCAACCCAGTCAATCCTAAAACGACAGTACTTATTGCAACTATTTTGTGAAGCGAACAAATATGGATTGTTTGACTAAAAAAATCATGATTTGTATTATCGAATTAGCTTCAATGGCATACTGAATAATTAGACAATAAAGGCCCTAACCTAACCTGTCCAAACAATCCTAGACCTAATATACGCTATCTTAGGTCTACACACTGTTATAAAAATGCTATACTATATAAATGTGCTATACAAGGCCTAGGAATGTTCAAGTTTGGGTTTTTGCTTTTCGTGCCGTCTACAAAGTTAATAGTACAAAATGTGAACGTTTCTGGCTGCAACACGAGCAGTGTTGAGGAGTGTTGCGTGTGGAGCAGTGTTGCTGCACTTCTCACAGTACCTAAAACACTTCTCACAGTACCCAGAACACTTCTCACAGTACCCAGAACACTTCTCACAGTACCCAGAACACTTCTCACAGTACCCAGAACACTTCTCACATAACTCCTAGGTACCTATTTACTGCTAGGTAACCGGTGCATTAGGGTGAAAAAAAATCTGCCCATTGTTTCTCGCCGGCGCCTGGGATCAAACCCGGGACCACAGGATAACGCGTCCAGCGTGCTGTCCGCTCAGCCACCCAGCTCCTACAGTACAGACTCGCTATAATAACTAAAATGCAGACATATGAACGTCATATTTGGTACCCTTCGCAACTTAATAACAGGTTGAGATATCACGTTCGTTGTGAAGCAATGTTGATAACGCATCTTGGCCTCGCGTGTCTTACATGTACTGTAATCACATTCAGCTTATGGTCAATACTCGGTAATTAGTCGCTGGGGGCCACAGCCACGCCAGCGGTCACACTCATAATTACCTCATCCACTAATATCATAAAATAACTCTGGATACTCATTATTTTTGGTAAACACAGCAAATAGGCCATTATTTTGGCATGTGCTAATGAAATAGACTGAAGCAAATACATTATTACAGAACTTTGTAGGCGATTAAGAAACAGCAATTATACCACGTAGAAAATATTACAAAAACAAATTGGTGTATATACATGTTTTATTAATATTGAACAGTGTCTCTCAAGTTCCTGTTATGTTAGAAAATTGTTGAACAATGAAGGATAATGAAAATATATATATATTTCAGAATCAAATACTGAAATATGTAATGTTAGATTTCTAGATGATATCTCTATTATTAGGTCTATAAATGAGATCTGAAATATTAGCTTTCTAAAAGATATCATTTAAAAATTACACATATCTGTTATGTTAGGGCCTTGTGAAAGTTTAGGTTACTCAGTGATAATTGTGAATGGATGGTCTATTCATAATCGATTCCCCTATTTTGCACTCGCAAGATAACATAAGCTTTTAAGGGTTGACAGATGTTAATCTTCTTGTTTGAGGAGCTGTTCACTTGAGACAGTTAAGCAAGTCCCAACTGTGTCTGGGTACAAGTGACAGGCTGAACAACCCAGCGAGTTTTCTTCGTATTGGGGAGTGCTGTACATGCTGCTATGGCGGTATGTCCACTCACAGGATGAGTGGCGCTGCCCAATAAACTCGCACCTCGGGGCAAAATTTAAATTTAAAATTTAATTAGTACACATCTACCTCACTCCACATATTCAGTCGTATACACAACAATCACCCACGTGTTTCTTGTCTATGGAATGTGATTAATTCGTTGTAGCATTCGCCTAACGGATATTTGTTCCTCAGACCTACATCTCTTTATCTCTCATACCTCAGACATATGACCGATTATTGCTAAACCCTTTGGGTGTTTTCCGCCTCATATCTATGGCTTTCTGTATCCCAAATCTTAAGTTGCCTGTACCATAGATTTCTCTTCCTTCAGATCTCTTCCTTCTATAGTCCTGCCTTACTGTACTCAGACGGGCTTAATTTTCCTCACATCTCGGCGATCAATCCTCGAAACCCATCTATATATGTAAAAATATATCCGTCTCTATCTCCAGACCTATTTCGCCTCACCACTCAACGAATAAGTGATATAGGGAAGAAAGAGGTTGTCCAACCATGCATTACTATGAGGAGGTCCAGAGAACACGCTATACACCAGGACTTTCCAGACAGAAATTTCCCAGAGCTGAGTTCCTGAAATACTTCCAGTGTGTATGTGTGTGTGGGAAGTGTTTACCCAGCGCCAGGCCACACGAAGAGGAAGGTCAACAGGCAGTTAGAGTTGTTTGGGACCCCCACCCCCAACTAACAAGGCTTTTCACCTGAATGAGTTTTACCGTGGCTTAATGGCCAGTTGAGGTGGTGTTTTTTGAATGGTAAGTGTTGTTTTGAAGCCTGTGCTCGATAACCGGTCAAGTTGTTGCTCGGGGGTAATTGTAGTGGATACACATGACGTTATCACTGACGTATGAATTTAGGAAATATACTTCAGCTGTTGGGCTGAAATGTCAGACAATATTACAATTCTCACCACCTCTATTTAGATCACTCTGCTTCTCCCTCACTCTGGCTCTGGGTCCCCATCACTCTGGCTCTCCCTCACTGTTAATGTTTGAACAAAGACTGAGGGTCATTAAGAATGGTGTTGATATTTACACCTTAAACTGCAAGCTAGGAAGATGTTATACTACGTCAGCCAATCAGAAGGCTGATCATTGACAGTGGTGGTGGGGGACAGCAGGCTGGTGGCAGGGACAGCAGACTGGTGACAGGGACGGTGGCTCTTGCGGTGTCACGGACGGTGGTAAAGTGCCCTACTCGTCGCCACACTTTACAAGGTGTTACTTACCTGAGACAAGTTATGGTTGGTGTTGGTGCATTTGTGGTGTAATGTTCTTTATGTGTGACGCCGAGACGATGGCGGGAAGAGACAGAGAGAGAGAGACGGAAGGGTAGAGTGGAAGAGGAGGGAGGAGAGCGGGAAGGGAGAATAAGGAGACTACGAGGGCTGAGTGCACCCAGTACAGTGTTTCCGAGGTGACTGCTGTGGGTTACGACCTCGGGCTGGCAGGGTGTCGCCCCTCACTCTCCCTCTCCAGCCAGGGACACGCACCCGGAGGACAGCAGCCACGGAGTGAGACACGGATTGGGGAAGGGAGAGGTGCATAGGGAGGAGAGAGAGGAGGAAGGAAGTCAAGGAGGAGGGGGAAGAAAGGAGAGAAACAGACGAAGCGGAACAGAGAAAAGGGAGGACGAGAGAGAGCGTAACAAAGACGAAGGGAAAATAAATGATGGAACGGGGATGGAAATGTATCAAACAAAAAATGGGAATGGAGAAAGATAAGGGAAGGAATGGAAATAAATAAGAAAATATAAATAAGGAAGAAAATAGAGAAAGGAAGGGTAGCATAAACGGAGAGAAGGCATAGATATAAAAGAGAAGGATAAGGAGAAAAGTGTGTAAAGGGAGCTCAAGAGAGAGATGGAGATGATGACGATAGGAGGAAGAGGCAAATGGAGAAGAACAGGCCCGTAGAGTGTGAGGAAGATGGCTCTCCGTTACCATGACGACAGCTTCAGTGTACAAGTAGTGTCGCCTGATCTTAGCCCGCGTCCAGCATCCTCCCATATCTCACGCTAGTGCTCGTCTCCAGCATCCTCCCATGTCTCCCACTAGTGCCCCAGGATCCTCCCATGTCTCATCTTCACAGCCTGAAGCCTCTTAATGCATCTCAATATTAATTGGTGTAGTCAGATAATTTTATCTTTGTGTTTTGTCTTGAAGTATATATTGACAATTATTTAATTTGTCCTGTCCCTAAGTAATCATCAAACTAGAAAATTAAACTTAAGGGTGTTCGTGTTAGTTACGAAATGGCTGGTTTAAGTGTCACTTTACTTATAAGTATATTATTTTTATTTTTAATTATAAATATACTATTCTGTAAATTTTCGTCTCGGGATGGAGGAAGGGATGCATCCACCTCCAACCACTGGGAAAAGGGACTCATCCCCCTTGGGACCTCACTTGGGATATAACTAACCACTAGGGATATAACAACCTCCCATCCCAGCGTTCCGAGACATAGAAAAACAAATATAATAAAAACGGGAGGAGAGATCTCTCTATCGGTGTTTTGCTGTTATGTCTGCGGCGTTGTCGCCCCATTTAGTCCCTAAAATGGAGACCAAATGCAGGAGATGAGGCAGAACAGAGGCGCAAAAAGCCATTAGTGCTTACGTAATTCACCGATAAGTTTGTGCCACAATGTCTAATACCTTCCTGGAAAGTTTGTCTTCCAGTGCGGGGTCAACGGAGCCACACCCACCACTCCAAGACTGTTTGATTAGCTTCATGTGCTTCGTGTGGTTCAATATGCAAGGTGCAACCCGTTCTCGCACTTGCTTATAGTCAATATTGGCTTATTAATAAGTGCATATGTGACATACTAATTTATTGTGAATATTTTAGTTTACCTTGAAAAGCTTAATAGAGAACACCGTCTTAACCTAACCTTCTTAGTATGTTAACATAAGCATCTTATTGCTTCTTAATTACAATTATTACTTAACCTATACCTATATTGATATTACAGTTTTATAAAAATAATAAAACAAAACCAAACTATTTAAATATATTGTAAAGTAACTCAGGATATTGTCAGATATTATATAAAATCTCTATTGTTTAATAAAACTGAAAAATAAATTCCTAATATGAAAACTGGAGTTTAACGAATCTATAGGAAGAATTAGTACCTTAAAAACAAAATATAACTTGGCATGTACCACATATGTAATTATTAATCAGCCAAATAGTGACTACAAGCAATAAGTCATATATATACTGTCTTGTGCGAGAGCGGGTTGCAAGGTGCACTGATCCGTTCTAGGCGTGCAACATCCCCTGAGCCTGCGGGTTCACGTTTGTCAGCGTGTGACAGGTTCTGTACTAGTATGACCTGTGTGGTCAGTATGAGATGGTTGGTATCATCGCATGATAATTATGGTCAACGCAAGATAACTGCGGTCAAAACATGATAATTGCTGTCAAAGTATGATTGCTGTCAGTGTGATAATTGTTCATTATGTGTGATAATTGTTTTCATTGTTTAATTGTTGCCATCAGTCTCGTAATAAGTGTCGTTAACGTATGATAATTGCTGACAATGTGTAATAATTGCTGTTAGCTTACAATAATTGCTTTCACCTGTGGAATACTTGCAGGTGACGTGTGCAAGATGTCCCGAGTGAGATAACTGCAGTCAAGAGTATCACAATATCTATCACCGAACTGATAATTGCTGTCAAGTGTGTCAATATGGCTGTCGGGAGACTGATAGTTGCTGCCAGACAAAGATGTACCGCAGGCAGGTGGTGATCGCTGCCAGGCGTGTTGATGATCGCTGCCAGGCGTGTTGCTGATCGCTGCCAGGTGTGTTGATCGCTGCCAGGCGTGTTGCTGATCGCTGCCAGACGTGTTGATGATCGCTGCCAGACGTGTTGAAGATCGTTGCCTGACACGACAGTCATTAACGTCAGGCAGGATGTAGTGGCTGCTATCTACTAGAAAGTCCCCTAAATAGCTGACGACCGTTAGGGGGTCGTTAAGAGTAGTTATGATATATCTAGTAACACCTGCATTATAATCTGAATGGCATCCGTTTGCCGAAGTGACATCTGTTTTTAGTAACTGTAAGCCACGGTCGCATCTATGTATGACAACTACAAGGCCAAATTGGCAGCGGTGTACCGTAACTGCGAGGCGAGGCAGCAGCTGCATGCATTAAGGTGGGCCAACGCTACACTTGTGTACGATAACTGCGGAGGAACGCGGCAGATGAAAACAATAACTTGCTGCCAGATGTTGTCAGTAGAGAGGAGGCAGCGGAGGAGACTCCTCACAACCTCTCCTACTTAAACCTCACCCCAACCATCCCTTCCCACTATGACATTATGTCCCACTCACTCGCTTTTTTCCATCCGCCCAATTAATGAGCACCTAGCATTAAAAGACCACCCACCCACTAAGAAACCACCCACCCACTAAGACACCACCCACTAAGAAACCACCCACCCACTAAGACACCACCCACTAAGAAACCACCCACCCACTAAGACACCACCCACTAAGAAACCACCCACCCACTAAGACACCACCCACTAAGAAACCACCCACCCACTAAGACACCACCAACCGACTAATATACAACGCGAGGCGTAAAGACACGAATGTGACCTGGATGGTGTATAATTCAGTGAAGGTGACCTTGATGGTGTATAATTCAGTGAAAGTGACCTGGAAGGTGTATGAAGCGAATCTGGTGAAAGTGCCGACAATGATGTGTTCAGTAGCTCATATTATCTGCTATTTTCCCCTTCTATTATTTCCTCTCTCTCTCTCTCTCTCTCTCTCTCTCTCTCTCTCTCTCTCTCTCTCTCTCTCTCTCTCTCTCTCTCCCTCTCTCTCTCTCTCTCTCTCTCTCTCTCTCTCTCTCTCTCTCTCTCTCTCTCTCTCTCTCTCTCTCCCTCTTTCTCTCTTTCTCTCTCTCTCTCTCTTTCTCTCTTTCTCACCTACTCGTTCTTTTTAATAAGGCTTCGGATTCATTAAGACTCGTACAAATCTTTCTGCTAATTTTCTCCACTGTCTTCTCTCAGTCACTCTCTGTTATTATTATTATTATTATTATTATTATTATTGTTTTATATATATATATATATATATATATATATATATATATATATATATATATATATATATATATATATATATATATATATATATATATATATACATATATATGTATATATATATACCATAAATAATGTCATATATGGATAACATGAATTTCAAACTTAGGCCTAGTTTCACCTATGATATCAATATGGAAAAATTAGTCATCTTGAGTTTTCACTCCAACAAAATGGCTATCATAAAAAACACAATAATTCCTTAGAGGAAAATGTTTAAAAAGTTTTATATATAGAACATTTTGAGTATTAGGCAATTATGGCAATTAGAAACGATATTTATATATATATCTGCATAAAGTGATGCGTAAATTCATCAATATGTGGGGAATGTGTAGCCGCAGGTGCGGGTCTATAGGTGTGGTGTGTGTGTGTGTATGTGTGTGTCGTGGTGTGTGTGTGTGTACTCACCTAGTTGTGTCTGCAGGATCGAGCATTGACTCTTGGATCCCGGGTTGTGTGTGTCGTGGTGTGTGTGTGTGTGTGTGTGTGTGTGTGTCGTGGTGTGTGTGTGTGTATGTGTGTGTCGTGGTGTGTGTGTGTGTGTGGTGTTAAGCATCCCAGCCCTACCAGCCACGGCCTCTCCTGCTCTTTATAGCAGAGGGGAGGAAACTCTCAAACATTTTTCCTGGTATGCAGTGCTATAGAACTCTCAGTTTTGCCACTGAAGCGACAGTCATATTTGCCATAAGGTCACACACACACACACACACACACACACACACACACACACACATCGCTTGGCGGGATCCAAGACTCAATGCTCGATCCTGCAAGCACAAATAGGTGAGTATACACACACACACACAGAATATTTATATCTATATGTAATGTGTGAAAATAAATTGAGAATTGAACTAGATTAAAGAATTCATCAATATATATTGATACCACTTTTCTATGTTAAAACTCAGAAACTCAGAGTTCCAAAGTAAGACTAAAATATTTGTAAATTCTTTAGACACAGTGAAGATAAAAAAGGGATTGTCAAATTTTATAATTATTTTTTTTTCCTGAAGCCTTTAACAATTTTTTTTTTTACTTGGATTAGCATTTTGTAAAAATAAATTCTTCAAATATATCATCTCAAGGTCAAAGCATGTGCAACTGGAACTAAGGTTAAGTAGGACTGTTTATCAATCATTTATACAATTAATATTGCAAATTAATATATAATTAATTAACAAATCATTTAAACCAAGTTTGGAAAAAGTTGGTTTTCAACATAGAGCAGCGACTAGCTGACCCCAGATGTTGGTATTAAGTATATATGGAAAAGCAATATATATATATATATATATATATATATATATATATATATATATATATATATATATATATATATATATATATATATATGTATATATATATATATATATATATATATATATATATATATATATATATATATATATGAACGCACTTAATTGATATGAATCTCACATATCCTAATATTAAACACAAAAGAGGTTAAATAGTTCAATGTTTAATTGATCATAAGGAGACGAAATGAATCATTCAGACTCATACAGTTGTTAATAGGTTTAAATGCTGGAGGTCAGTTAACCAACAATAACTTTGTAAATTGGCAGAGGAATTGATTAGCAAATGTTGGCCTAAGTGGTAACCCCAATTTACAGAGTACAGATTACAATTAAGAGTTAAAACATAATCAGTTGTTGGAATTTGTAATAATTTAATAATAATAGTTGTTTTCTACCCAAACCCTTTATGTATAAGCCTTTCAGTAATTATTTTATTGAAGATCAAGCAAGTTGTTTCCTTCAAATAAACATTTGTTAATATTAAGCCTCAACATTAGACACAAAAAAAATGTTATTAACCTGTATTTAGCTTTATTTTTCATTTTATATCAAACTATAAAGAATTAAATTTAGTCAATAAATTTCCAGCGAAAGGAGCTAAGAGAGAGACAAAATGAAGCAAGATTTTAAACAATTATAACTTTTACCATTTACACTCTCCTCCGTCCCACCCAACACCCCCCTCTATCCCACCTAACACCCTCTCAGCCACCCTACACCCTCTCAGCCACCCAACACCCTCTCAACCACCCTACACCCTCTCAGCCAGGCAACACCTTCTCAGCCACCAAACACCCTCAGCCACCCAACACCCTCTCAGCCACCCAACACCCTCTCAGCCACCCTACACCCTCTCAGCCAGCTAACACCCTCTCAGCCACCCAACACCCTCTCAGCCAGCCAACACCTTCTCAGCCACCCAACACCCTCTCAGCCACCCAACACCCTCTCAACCACCCTCACCCTCTCATCCAGCCAACACCCTCTCAGCCACCCAACACCCTCTCAGCCACCCAACACCCTCCACCATAATAACACTCCCCACCTCCGCCCGAGGCTGCTAATGGAGGCGTCACCTCTGGCAGGTTACAGCACCAGACACCCTCCCCCCCCCCCCCACACACACACCTGTCTCGCCTGGTGCTCCGTACGGTAAGTGGGACAGGTGTGTGACGCCGACGGGAGGTGACAGATGTGGTGAGACACACTTGCTGGAGGAATACATGCACATTGGTCTCTCTCTCCTTGTCTCCCTTCGTTCCCCCTCTTCTTTACTTCCTCTTCCATTATCTGCTTCTCTCTCCCTTTAACCCTCTCTCCTACTTTCAGAAAAATATAAATACAGGCTCTGCAGCAGGCCTACCGGTACACAGCAGGTACCTCCTATTTATATCCACCCAAACTCGCTCATATATGTTTAACCTTAGCTTGAAACAATCTGTCGATGCTGCTTCTATTGTAATCCAGAAATATGTTCCACGAATCAATACTCCTGTTTCCAACCCGTATTTACCCAGATCTTTCCTAAATCTAAACTTATCAAATTCATATATATATTTTTTTTTTCCCCCGGCCAATTTTTGCACCGTTTACAAATTTACAAATATTGCTACTCAATCCTCAATGTAAATCATTTATACACGTGGTAAACAAGAGAGGTCCCAGGGCAGAGCATTGAGGCACTCCCACAGTCTCCCACGCTAACTTAACTCCATTTATACTGTTTCCTTTGATATGAACATGACCTTATCCAGCTTAAGATAACATCCCAGTGCAATGATCCTCTATCTTTCTAATCAGTCTTCCGTGAGATACAGGTTGTGTACCTTGCAAAAGTCAAGGTAAACAATCTTATTATCCTTCCCGCTATCAACTGCAACAAATATGAAGGAATAGAATGGTAGCAAATTTATCAAATCTGAGTAACCATTTGCAAAGTAAGTTGTGAATCCTTTATTATTCTTGTTTCGTGATGTAGATAAATGACTTTTGCGTTTATCAATACCAGCAATTTCCGTGCAATAAGCATTAAGCATATTGATCTTGATTCAAGGGGTCTATTTCCTTTGTTGAAGAATTGCAACATTTGTAATTTTCTACGATTCGGGTACTTTGCTACAACGTAACTATTTATTATAAGTGAAAGTCAAGGGGCTCACTTTGCTCTTCTTTTCATTCTTTTAAATCCCTAGGAAAGACTGTCTCGTCCTAGGGACTTGTTTAGCTTTAGTTTTCTAATTTTAATAATTTCCTTCCAGGTACCGAGTAAATAATTCAACTTACTTTCTTAACCACCAATCTATTTCGTTGTCAATATCAGTTACATAACTTAGCTCCTTTTCCAAAGGATCAGTCTTCCCTCCAGTCTTTGTTTGGTAAATCTGGAAGAACCCTTTAAGGGCTGTTGTTGTCTGCTCGGCTATACGCACTTCATAATTTATTTTAGCTTCTGTTAGCTCCTTGTTTCAATCGGTCTTGACAGAATAATAAGTTATTGTTCTAGATCCCCTTCATCCATTTTTAATAGGATTATAAAATTATTCAGACCTTTCATATTTCAGTAGAGTTTTTTCAGTGCCATGGTCACCATATTGGGGTATTGCTGTTCTACCAAATTAATGTCTCCGGTATACTATCTACATGCCAATCCAGTGCCATGTCATCCACTTCTGGACACACACCACGTCTCATTGCCAGCCAGCCTCCCATGTTCAGGTCTGCTCTATCCTCCCTTCACAAGTAATTTCTCAATCCCGCAGAAGTCACTTTAAGGAATTCCGAAACCCCTAGTTTTTTCTCGTGTCATATGCTAAGGTTATGTATAATTACCTAATGTTTCCAAACATGCTACCTATTTCACTCTTATTGACAAATATTTTCCTGCTGGCTAGAACTAAGTTTAATATTTTGGTTACTACGTTGGTTCTATAATTAAGAATTTAAGTAAATTGTTGTCGATCATTTCTAACAAAAAAATCTGCCTCTGAGTGGCTTGTTTTATTGATCTAATTTATTCTACTAACATTAAAAGTACTTATTACCCAGATACTGTCAAAATTATAGTTCCTTAGATACTTCTGCCCATACGTGTCTTCCATTCTCTTGAGGTTTGGTGGCCTAAATATAACTCTAATTATCACGCTATTTTCACTTCATTCTTTTCAAACAGTTTCTGTGTCGAGCTTCAATTATGATTTCCTTTTGGGCACTACATTTGAAATGTTCCCTAACTGCTAATATATCTATTGCTAATCCAACGTCTCATCTAACCAATCTATCAATAAGAAATAACCAGTCTATCAATGAGAAATACTTTGTATCCAATTATTTGAGATTCAGACAACGGTTCCCAATCATCCACATTTATCCATGTTTCTGTTAAAACAATAATACATATTGATCTGTGAACTGTCTCCATATTCCTGTCTTCCCCCCCCCCCTCACTCTTTCCCTCCATCACTCTTTCCCTCCCTCACTCTCTCCCTCCCTCACACTCTCCCTAATTATTCTCCCCATAGAACGGGGATCATAATGATAATTCTTCACTTTACCCCTTCTATCTCTACCCTTCATTCCCTGCCCTACCCTTTCCTTACCTTACCCCTCTCCCTACCCTACCCTCTCGCTACCCTACCCAACCCTACCCTCTCTCCGCTCTTATTTTTCTCTGCCCTTCCCTCTCTCTGTCCTTTCTCTGTGTCCCTCCCTTTACTTCACGCTCCCTCCTTCCCTCTCACCCTCCCACTGTCCTAATCACTACCATATACATGCACATTTACCTTAATACATAATGTTCACTATTTTCCCCGGGCCTGAAATGCCTCGCCTAATGCCCGCAGAACGTTAATGGACTTGTAATGTTGTTGGTGTTTGTTGGTGTGGTTGTACGTCTGGGTGTTGGTGAAGCTCTGTTTCTGTATGTTGTTGTTGTTGGTGAGGTGGTGGTTGTACTTCTGGGTGTTGGTGAAGCTCTGTTTCTGTATGTTGTTGTTGGTTGTGGTGTTAGTGAGGTGGTGGTGAACGTGAGGGTATGGTTGTTGTTGTGAATTTAACTTTTTGTATGTTAATGAGAGGAGAAGTCATTGCAGTCTCTCTCTCTTTCTTTCTCTCTCTCTCTCTCTCTCTCTCTCTCTCTCTCTCTCTCTCTCTCTCTCTCTCTCTCTCTCTCTCTCTCTCTCTCTCTCTCTCTCTCTCTCGCTCTTTTTCTCTCACTCTCTCTCTCTCTCCTGAGCGTTCTATTATCGTTTCGTAACTACATGTTTCCGCCATTAATCTGGTTACTTGTTAATTAATGTTGTCTGGGTGGAAGTAGTGTGAACAACGTGCTGCTTATAGTGGCACTCTGGATTACTATAGAGGAGGCGGTCTACCGCCATGTTTGTGTACGAGTGCAAGTGCTTGTTTGTGTAAGAGTGCAAGTCCTTGTTTGAGTACGAGTGCAAGTCTTTGTTTGTGTACGAGTGCAAGTCCTTGTTTGTGTATGATTCATTATTGTTTAAATAATAAACGTTAAATAATAAATGATCTTCAAAGATCATTATTGTTTACCAAAAAATTATTGTTTTTTTTATGAAAATCAACTAAAATATATGAAAAAAAAATAATGAAAGCATGAGACATATTATTTCACTTGAATACCTCTGCATAGAATAAATATAGAGGTGAACATGTGTACAAGTGCAACAGTTACACAGGTTTGTAAACACAGCTGAAAGATGTGTTTACAAACCTGATATAAGGTTTACAAACCTTATATCTTCAAGAAGTTTGAAGACATAAGCGTAAAACTACCGAAATCTATAGGGGTCAGCGACCTTTGGAAGGTAAAGACTTGAGCTCAATATCTTAATGGAAACGGATAGGTTATCACTCAGGTAATTAGCGAGTAATTAAGCCTGCCAGAATGACGTCATTAGTGCAGCTACCTGCCGGTGGAGTTGATTAGCGGAGGTGAGAACGGCTGTGAGAGAGACCGACACGTTTTTAGCGAGCTGTCTGGTAAAGGGAGTGAGGAGGGTGTAGAAGCAGGGAGGAGAAGTAGAGCGGAGAGGGAGGCAGGGTGAGGGAGAGACGTAGGGTGCAAGATGAAGGAGAACGTTTGTATTAAGACATCCAATATTTTTCACCTTCACCTTGGCCATGTTAGACCTATTAAGAGAGCGCCCATCAGTGTAGGTCACCACACTAGAGTGAGGTTCAGAGCTTTACGCAGATACAGAGAAGGATAAGAAAGGTAACAACAGGCAGCAGGAACCTCCCGTTAGACATGAAAGGATAAAACAAGATGTTATCTGAGTGGTTAAATAACGACACATAACAGTGAATGCCAAATATAGAATCAGATTAGAAATGACTAAATACTAGTTTTAAAAGTGTTGTACCAGAAAAGGCTCATGAACCCATACACAAGTCGATTAAGAGTTGAGAGGCGGGTTCCAAGAGCCATGGCTCATTCTCTACAGCTAAGAGTGAGCGAGTACAACTAGGTGGGTACACACACTTTTGTGAAAAAGCTGCAACACGAGGTCACAGAAAAGAGGTCTTATCTGATCACTTTTTCAGAGTTCTATGACACGGTGTCAATGATCTCACAGGGAAGAGAGAGACAGGTGGGCTGCATCTTCCTAGATTTCCAGACAGCGTTTTGAAACTATTCCACGTAAATGAACAAAGGTTCATTGTACACATCACAAATGTGTGCAGTGTATTCCACATTAGTAAGCTGCATTATACATAAGGAGCAAGCTGAGTTACCTGACAGTGTACTGAACTAATAAAGAGAAATGCAATCCAACCGATAACAAATATTAGTATTGAGATTGAAGGCATCTGAATGAGGGAAGTAAGGAGCGGAGCGCCGCAAGCACCAATACTTGCTTCCGTACTGTTTCTGATGAAGGTCTATGATATAACCTCGGACGACGAATCCTTCAAATCCATTCTTACCAACACTGCCAAACTGGTGAGACGGGTCACAACAGATAACTGAAGACTGCCCCAAGAGGACCTGGAGACACTGGAAAGATGGCTCAACTTTCTCCCAGGAAAATGTACAGTGATGAGGAGATGGACGAGAATAGGAGGCCACCAACCAGGAAAGTATACGATGATAAGACACATGTTTGAGTTACAAGGTATAAGAAGAGTCGAGAGTAGATATAACAATGTTATCAGCGGCGGTTTGAAAGCTGACAAAACACCGAATAGCCTTGAGACACTTGGGGAAGGAATATGCTTCAGCCCACTGAACACTCCTTATGGTAGACCAGTGGTAGAATATGCAGCAATCACACCCCCCCCCCCAGACACGCTACCCCCTCCCTACACAAACACACCCACACGAACCCCTTCCCCCCCCCCCCACCCACACATACACATCCCAGAACACCCACACACACACACACACACATTTGACGGTTGAGAGGCGGGACCAAAGAACCAGAGCTCAACCCCCACAAACACAACTAGGTGAGTACACACATCCCCCAACACCCACACATCACACACACACCCACACATCAGCCAACACCCACACACAGCCACACATCACCCAACACACACACACACAGCCCACTTTTGCTATCTCCCACGAGCCATTATTTATACATTCCGTCATTTTTACTGCTACCCAGATAGCCAATTAAGATTTTTGAGTTTTGTTTCTTTTTTCTCCAAGATCTCTAAAAGCAATTTTCACGTGGCGAGATTATTTTGTGTTTTATAATGGGCTTTTAAAGTTTAAAAATTATTATTGTTTATTATTTGCCTTATTTGTAGATCGTCTGCCTGTCTGTCTGTTTGTCTCTCTCTCTCTCACATATCATGACAAACAATAAAACAGAACAATGCCTCGCAAACAATGCTCGACACAGTTCCTCAAGCAACGCTTCCAAGAAACACGCCACAAACAAACACGTCACAAACAAACACGCCACAAACAAACACGCCACAAACAAACACACCACAAACAGCACGACACAAACAACACGCCACAAACAACACACCACAGAAAGCACGACGCAAACAACATGACACAAACAACACGCCACAAACAACACACCACAGAAAGCACGACGCAAACAACACGACACAAACAACACGCAACAAACAATACGCCACAAACACGCCTCAAATAAGACACAAATACGACAAAAACAACAGGCCACAAACTATACGACACAAACAACAAGCCAAAAACAACATGTTACAAACAACACGACACAAACAAGCCACAAACAACACGCAACAAACAACACGTCACAAACAACGCGCAACAAACAACACGACACAAACAACACGTCACAAACAACGCGCAACAAACAACACGACACGAAGAAGAAATAAGAACTGTAGCAAATTGAACTCTTTGTCAGACGTTTTCTTTGTCAAAGTTGACAAGTATTTTAAGGCGAAAAAATGTTTTTTTAAGTTATATGAGTTTGTGTCGTTTTGGAGAGCATATTACCATGACTTATTGTGTGGTGGTTGACGGTGGGTGGTTAATGGTGTGGTGGTTGACGGTGTGGTGGTTGACGGTGAGGTAGTTAATGGTGTGGTGGTTGACGGTGGGTGGTTAATGGTGTGGTGATTGACGGTGAGGTAGTTAACGGTGTGGTGATTGGTGGTGTGGTTGTTCTTCACCGTTCCTCACTTCGCAAATACACTCAATGAGTTTTGTTTTTAATTTACCAACTGTGATTTCTGTTCTAGAGCTGCACAATAAAAGATTGGTCTAATATACGTGGAGTATAATAGTCTAATGATTCCTAGATCAGGTTCCTGAAGGCTATCCTTACGCTTCCTTGCCGTATATTTGGGGCAGATGTTATCCTGCTAATGTGTGCCTCTGGTGTTAATTAAGTCTGACGGTACACGCAGCCCCAGGTGCATACCTTTTTGATTCCTCTAACTGCCTCCCTCCTAACCTGTGTGTGTGTGTGTATACTCACCTAGTTGTACTCACCTTGTTGTGCTTGAGAGGGTTATGCTCTAGCTCTTTGGTCCCGCCTCTCAACTGTCAATCAACTGGTGTTCATGTTCCTGAGCCTACTGGGCTCTATCATATCTACATTGGAAATTGTATGTGTGTGTGTGTGTACTCACCTATTTGTACTCGCCTATTTGTACTTGCAAATTCGAGGACTGACTCTTGGATCCCGCCTTTCTAGCCATCTTCTTGAGGTTATCTTGAGATGATTTCGGGCTTTAGTGTCCCCGCGGCCCGGTCCTCGACCAGGCCTCCACCCCCAAGGAAGCAGCCCGTGATAGCTGACTAACTCCCAGGTACCCATTTACTGCTAGGTAACTGGGACATCAGGGTGAAAGAAACTGCCTATCGTTTCTCGCCAGCGCCCGATGCTAGTGGGTAATGGTGGCTATGTTTGATTTTTTTTAACTTTTTAATTTTGCCGTTTAATCAGACTCTTAACACAGACTCTTAACACAGGCTCTTAACGACCGGGCATCTTTGATGTGGCAACTTTTACGTCCCTAAATCAATCATTGATATCTGAACCTAAATGACCTTATGAACTAAATATTTGCACAGTACTTGAATGTACTTCCACCAACTTGTATCTTGCTCAGTATGAAGGGACTTAACTTGTCGATGTGTTCCACAAGCAGACGTTCCACAAACAGACGTTCTACAAGTAGACGTTCCACAAGCAGACGTTCCACAAGCAGACGTTCCACAAGTAGACGTTCCACACGCAGACGTTACACAAGCAGACGTTCTACAAGTAGACGTTCCACAAGCAGACGTTCCACAAGCAGACGTTCTACAAGTAGACGTTCCACAAGCAGACGTTACACAAGCAGACGTTACACAAGCAGACGTTCTACAAGTAGACGTTCCACAAGCAGACGTTACACAAGCAGACGTTACACAAGCAGACGTTCTACAAGTAGACGTTCCACAAGCAGACGTTCCACAAGCAGACGTTCTACAAGTAGACGTTCCACAAGCAGACGTTACACAAGCAGACGTTACACAAGCAGACGTTCTACAAGTAGACGTTCCACAAGCAGACGTTCCACAAGCAGACGTTCTACAAGTAGACGTTCCACACGCAGACGTTACACAAGCAGACGTTCCACAAGCAGACGTTCTACAAGTAGACGTTCCACAAGCAGACGTTCCACAAGCAGACGTTCCACAAGTAGACGTTCCACAAGTAGACGTTCCACACGCAGACGTTACACAAGCAGACGTTCCACAAGCAGACGTTCCACAAGCAGACGTTCTACAAGTAGACGTTCCACAAGCAGACGTTACACAAGCAGACGTTACACAAGCAGACGTTACACAAGCAGACGTTCTACAAGTAGACGTTCCACAAGCAGACGTTCCACAAGCAGACGTTCTACAAGTAGACGTTCCACAAGCAGACGTTCCACAAGCAGACGTTCTACAAGCAGACGTTCCACAAGCAGACGTTCTACAAGTAGACGTTCCACACGCAGACGTTACACAAGCAGACGTTACACAAGCAGACGTTCTACAAGTAGACGTTCCACAAGCAGACGTTACACAAGCAGACGTTCTACAAGTAGACGTTCCACAAGCAGACGTTCCACAAGCAGACGTTCATCGAAAATGTTTTTTCTGACTTGTACCCAGCTGATGAAATTAGACTCTAGATTCTAAAAAAAAAATATTACAAGTGTCAGCAAAATTGAAACAGAGTTTGATATCTAAATTAAATTTTCAGTTTGTGACATTATCATTACCTGTGTGTGTGTACTCACCTAGTTTTACTCACCCAGTTGGGTTTGCGGGGGTTGGGCTCTGGCTCTTTGGTCCCGCCTCTCAACTGTCAATCAACTGTTTACTAACTACTTTTTTCCACACCACACACACACACACACACCCCAGGAAGTAGCCCGTGACAGCTGACTAACTCCCAGGTACCTATTTACTGCTAGGTAACAGGGGCATTCAGGATGAAAGAAACTTTGCCCATTTGTTTCTGCCTGGTGTGGGAATCGAACCCGCGCCACAGAATTACGAGTCCTGCACGCTATACACCAGGCTACCAAGCCCCCCCCCCCCCATGTGTGTGTGTGCGTGTTAACTTGGAGATGGATATACGGATCTTAAAGGCGTTTTTTAATTAAACTTACAAGGTGTGGGCCGGCCAGGTGAGGTAAATTTTCCTCGCCTGGCAAATGTTCACCTTTAGGTGTTCTCAATAATTGCTATAACTCAGATATCTAGAACAAGATTCACGAAGGAGTTACGCAAGCATTTACGAACCAGTACATCTTTTCTCAATCATTGACGGCTTTGTTTACATTTATTAAACAGTTAATAAGCTCCGAAGCACCAGGAGGCTGTTTATAACAATAACAACAGTTGATTGGGAAGTTTTCATGCTTGTAAACTGTTTAATAAATATAACCAAAGCCGTCAAAGATTGAGGAAAGATGCACACGTTCGTAAATGCTTAAACTCCTTTGTCAATCTAAGATGACTTAGTTGTGCAGTTATATATTTGCAGTATTATTCAGATTTGTAATTTCTTGTTTTAATATTGTGGTGATGATGTTTAAGTATATATATTACCTACACCACCCTCACAACACTGCCTCACCTCCCTCACAACACCACCTCACCACCCTCACAACACTGCCTCACCACCCTCACAACACCGCCGCTCCTCATCACGGTGGTAGTCACCAGCCTCCCAGCACTTCCCTCGTGAATAACAGAGTAACTTAACACAACTCTCGTGAACTGGCAATTGTTACATGTCTTGATGTTGATGCAACGCTGAGTGGCTCAGAGGGAAGTGAGGGGGGTATTGGTGGGGGTGAGGGGGGAGTTATTGGGGGGATGCAATGTTGGAGAGGGGGAGCGGATGGAGGACCTCGACCAGGGGTGGGAGAATGGTTGCATACGGTGGGTTCCACCTCGGGCTGCAGGTGGAGCCCACTTCAAGCTTTCAGTGGGTCTGAAAGTGAGTCTCACTTGAGGCCCAAGATGGGTCCCTCTCATGCCGTGTCTTTGGGTCCCCGTCAAGCCGTTTATGGGTCCCACTTCAGGTAGCCTTCTGTAATGATCTGGTGCTCAGATCATTGGTTCTCCCTTCTCCCCTCCTTTCCTTCTCTCTTCTCCCCTCCCCTTGGCTGTCATTCGTCTCCTCCTCCCCCCCCCCCCCTGTCGCCCATTTGTCAGGGTCAAGAGGTTGACCTGAGGGTGGTCTTGGATACCTTTGGCTTCCCCCACTCAACTTCCCCCACTCAGATTTTCCCTCTCTATCCACCTCTCATTCCCTCTCTTCCCCTCTCAGCGGTCTCTTCCCCATACCAGGCAGAGTCAAATGTCCCTTCATCTTTATCTTGCAGGAGACAGGCTTGAACATAATTTATCAGTTGGTAAACATTGCTCGCAGGTGCACTAGGCTCCATAGACGCACCTTGTTTCCCTTCTGATAGCTGGGGAGAGCTGACTCAATCTTCAGGAATTCATGTAGCCTTCCACGGCAGATCAGTGAAGGTGATTGGCTTGAGATAAGGGCCAAGTCCTTATTGTCCCTAGAGAGCCACACCTCAGGCCTAAGTGTTAAATGGTTGGCCATTGCCAAAATAATGGGTGGAGCCCTGGGGCTGTATTAGGTGGTGGGAGGAGTAATCCTTCCCAGCAATAAGCTGGTAAAACAAAATTTGATTAGTGTGTCTTGGGAAGTGTATCAGGACTAGAGGGCCGAAAGCCCGCATCCTAGGAGCTGAGGGCAGCCATCAACATCTTGGCCTTAGTGCGGTTATTTAAGGTATAGTGCACTTGAGTTCATGTCCTCAGTAAATATCCATTGTGCCTCTAGGGGAATAGAATAGGGTATATGTTCAAATTGTCTTAATTTACATGTTTCATAAAATAATAGATATTGATAGAGAGAACTCTATCAATATCAAAGGTACAGGACTTTTCAACATTCTCCTTCTACACATAAGGGGCAAAACTGGCCGAACACTCACGGTGTTCAAAAACAGAAATTGATAAACACCTCCAAATGATATCTGATCAACCAGGTTGTGATTCATACGACATACTGCGAGCAGCCGCGACCAACAGTTTGGTTGACCAGACCACTAGCGAGGAGGCCTGGTCACAGACCGGGCCGCGGGGACGTTGACCCCTGAAACCAACGCAAGGTAAACGTAGGATAACCCCTGCTTCGAAACCCCTCCTGTGGAACCCTATCACAGGAACCTTTCATCTGGATCCTTGTCGTCGGCACCCTTTATTTCGAACCTTTTCTTTGGACTTATCTATGTGAAACCTCACCTTTCTCTGGCGACTGTGAGCTCCGACTTCCCGGGAGGCAGATAAGAGGTGGTTGTGAGGCATCTCATCTTCGCAAAGGAGAAGAGACAGACTGAGAGCATTACAGCCTATAGGGGTAAATCCTGGGCTCCTCGTGGCCCAAAGAGCCCTATTCCTACAGGTTTAATTTCTTGCTGGAGAACTGAACAGCAAATGTGAAATTTTACAATTGATTTGAATATATTTCCTTTTGTAACAAGACGTCAAGGATCTTATGGCAAAAACAGATAAATTATCAATTAATAAATCAAGAAATTATTGGTTAGAGGCTTGGAAACGTGTTTAATAAATTGTACCATGACTGGATACATTTATCTGTCGATTCGGAAGAGTTGAGTGAGAACGCTGTAGTTGCTTGATGATTCTCGTGTGACTGGAAAGCACCTGCAAATATATGTCCAGCAATCTACCGTCACAGCCAGACGATAAGAGATTATAGTGCTTGCAGGCTGGCGTGGCTGGAAGGTGCCTGCCACCAGCTATAGAGACAATAGCTGAATATGCACTTAGAACTGAGGCAGCAGAGATGAAGAGAAACGACTGCCAGGCATGAAGACATATGCGGCACCAGGAAGGGAGGGAGGGAGGCAGGTATGGAGTGAGCCAGGTATACTGAAGAGGGGGGGGGGTAAGAGGGAAAGACAGGCAGGAATGGAAGGAAGCAGGGAAGGAGGAGAGAGGGATGGGGGCGGGCACAGAGGCAGCAAGGAGAGATGAGAATAGCGGAGGAAGGAAGTAGAGAGATTAGGGAAAGACAGAGGGAGGCAGGGAGGGACGAAGCCAGTCGAGTAGGAGGGAAGCAGGCAATTGACGTGGTTGATGAATGGGTGACAGTGTGCTGTGTGTGTGTGTGTGTGTGTGTGTGTGTGCGTGTGTGTGTGTGTGTGCGTGCGTGCGTGTGTGTGTGTGTGATTAAGGAGAAAGGTCAGGGTGATTACGGAGGAGTTAAGAGGGGGAGGGGCCTTAATGGGTATAAATGGGGCTAAGGGAGGATGGAATACCCATTACAATGGGAACTTAGGGAAGAGTGGGGAAATAATAAAAAAAAAGACACAGGAAAATAAAGACAAACTCAGACAAAGAAACAGACAAACACAGACGTCCGCAAGCATGAATGATGAAAATAAATATTCATATCTTTGTACTAATAAAGTAAATGTATATATATATATATATATATATATATATATATATATATATATATATATATATATATATATATATATATATATATATATATATATATTACCAATTATTTAATAACAATTTATAATTAATTTTTTTATATGATATGTTTTCGTTTTTTTTTACAATTGTTAAAATATTTGTTACATAAATTGTATTATTATTTACGTTAAAAATGGTGTTAGTGGATCCACTCGTGGGTACGTTAGTGGGTCCATGTTAATGGTTGTATGAGGCTGAGTGTCGGTGGATACAAGTGTATCCGCGCATGAGTACATGTGCATGTGAAAATGTGACAGTGAGTGCGTGAATGTGTTAGTGCGTGCGTAAATGTCTGGGTGTGGGTTTGAGTGCATACAGTAGTGTGTTCTCTGGCCTGAAAAATATAGCACTTAATTTGCACTCAAGCGGGAGGCACCTGGCAAACATACTTGCACTTAAACACTTAGGAATTATTTGGCGAATTATTTACACTTTCCTAAGCAACAGTTAGAAGCACATAAGTTTGACATAACTTGACGTTTTCTTAACATTCTTCAATTCACTCGCAGTAAAAACAAGTTACCCTAAGTTATATGTTATTAGAATGTTATATCTTAGGCCTAGATGGGTTTAACACGTATAAATACAGTCTATATTTTAAAACAAACCGATTTCGTAACCTCAGCCAATCTAAATATTATTCCCCCACCCCTCTCCCGCCCCCTCCCCCTCCCTCCTATCTCCCTTCCTTCTCATCTCCCACATTTCCTCCCCCCCCCCCCTTTCCCTCTTTAATTTAAAATTAAATAAAGCTAATTGCCTCCTTTAATTTTCAATGGATATTTTCCACATACCTTGATCAGTACTTACATGAATATATATATATATATATATATATATATATATATATATATATATATATATATATATATATATATATATATATATATATATATATAAAGTATAATAATTAGGTCACATCCTGTTCATACTGTGCGCTCTATTATATGCATATTACCTGGAGCGGACTTAATAGAGCAGCTATACTGTAGAGCAGCTGATTAAAAGAGCCGGAACTGAGCGGTGGAAAGCGTTTGGAGTGTATTGAGAGGTGATCAACACCAGTAATGACCCCGGTATGCAAACTACCGTAATTGTGACTACAACATTTTGTGCGGCCTACGGGATTAGGTAAACAGGCTCGCGTGCATACTCGCGCTCGTGCGCACACACACACACACACACACACACACACACATCTCATATGGGGTTATATCCATCGGCTCCAATTAACATGGCTTCTGGGCATGACTAATAAACAATAAATGCCTATTGGCGTGAAATTCACATTACAAAGCACGTGTCCCAGACCTTAACAAAGCTGCTCCTCTGCTTTCAAGCAATTGGCAACGCCACCTCAGGTTTGTCTCATGAATTTAAAGATTGTGATTAAAATTTAGATTTTTAGAAATACCAATTTAGGATTAGGCAGTTTGAATTCATACTTGAATTATATTATCAACACCATGTACTATTTCTGTCTCTGGTTTGTTTTATTTGCTAACTGCTTATGACTCCAAAGTATTAGACATGACTGATACTACCTTCAAACTTTGGTTTGACCCTTAACTTAAGGAAGAGATCTTGAAGGGACTTAAAGGATGCCGACTCCTTATCTAAAGCTGTGACAATTAGTCACGTATAAGGCGTCGGCAGCCTTCAGATCACCGACAAGACGTCTCCACTAAGCTAAGACAAAAGTAAACGTAAAGTGTGAGAGGAATAACAGACATTTGATATACTTTGGAAACACAAGTAATTAGAAACTGGCACTTACATGCCCGAGGAAGTAATTATCGGGAGAAAGCGCCAGGCCATTACGACTATATAACACTTAGAAGGGGTCATGGTAAGGATTTGGGATGGGACGGGGTAAAGGAATGGTGCCTAACCTCTTGGATGTTTGGGGATTGAACACCGACCTGCATGACGCGAGACCGCCGCTCTACCGTCCAGCCCAAGTGATACAGGCCTGAGACAAAAAATGTTTTACATATTGTAATTTATTTTAATAAGAACGTTAAAGCTTTTGCATTAAAACGTCATAATATAATTCTTTCAATCTAAATAAATTTTAGTAAATTAGAAATAAAACGTTTATTAATTGCCATAGTGAGTTCAGCTTGTGTTACTCACCTGTGTTCATCTGATTGTATTTGAGCTTTTGGGTCCCGGCTCTCAACACTTAATCGACTCATGTACAGCTGCCACAACATTTGGGCACTGTCATGTTTACATTTTAAACTGTGAATGGAGTTTGTCAGTACCACATGAACTCTTAGCACATTCAATTTGGTTCTTATGTAACGTGATGGAGGTGGAGTCCCTCGATTGTTTCAAACGTGGGTTGGACATGTATATGAGTGAGATTTGGTGGAAATAAATAGGAGCTGCCTCGTATGGGCCAATAGGCCTTCTGCAGTTACCTTTGTTCTTATGTTCTCATGTTCTTAATTTGTTCACTATTCTGGCAATGAAAATTTATTTGTAATGCCTCTGTGATAATTGTAATGCCTCATTTGGATAATTAGTTTAATCCACCTGTGTCCCCTCGTTCGTGTAATACCCATGCTAAATATTCTGCCTTGTCTCCCTTATTTATTTCTCATAGTATTTTGTGGTAATAATGTTTCCTCTGATCTCTCTTCCAATGACCTTCCAATGATTACTCAAATTTTTCCTTCTTGCTCATATTCCTCAGCTCTCTTACCAGTCTGCTGGAGTACCTCTGTGTTTAATTTTTTTTTTTTTTTTTGAGAACTCTAACCCTCACTGACGTGTAAACAATTCATGAACAAGAACACCACATTTAACAACCCTTAAACTTACGTTACCTTACAGTTGCAAATTTGGAGATCTTCAACGAACAGCATGTATATCTTACAACAAATATTGTCCCAACTAAAGGAATGACGTACTTATTGTTCTACTCAAATTTCTAATGCACCTTAGGTGGGCACAATATTTGAAGTAGTGGTAAAGGTGGAGCCCTTCTCTCCCTCTACTCCTCCACTGCTCAGACACCTGTCGTTCACATCCCGAATCGTCATGTGTACTCACCTATTTGTATCTGCAGGATCGAGCATTGACTCTTGGATCCTGTCTTTCGAGCCATCGGTTGTTTACAGCAATGACTCCGGTCCTATTTCCCTATCATACCCAATTTTAAAATTATGAATAGTATTTGCTTCCACAACCTGCTCCTTAAATGCATTCCATCTTCCCACTACTCTCGCGCTAAAAGAAAACTTCCTAACATCCCTGTGACTCATCTGAGTTTCCAACTTCCACCCATGTCCCCCTCGTTCTGTTACTATTCCGTGTGAACATTTCGTCTATGTCCACTCTGTCAATCCCCCCCTGAATATTTTATACGTTCCTATCATATCTCCCCCTCTCTCCCTTCTATTTTCTAGTGTCGTAAGGCTCAGTTCCTTCAGGCGCTCTTTATACCCCATCCCTCTTAACGCTGGGACGAGTCTCGTTTAAAATTTCAGAACCTTTTCCAATTTCCATATGTGTTTCTTCAGATGGGGACTCCATGATGGCGCGGCATACACTGAGACTCGCCTCACGTAGGCAGTGTAAAGCGCCCTAAAAGCCTAATTGCTTAGGTTTCTGAATGATGTTCTAACTTTTGCCAGTGTAGAGTACGCTGCTGTTGATATCCTATTTATATGTGCCTCAGGAGTTAGATTAGATGTTTCGTCCATGCCCTGGGACCAGATTCACGAAGCAGTTACGCAAGTACTTACGAACGTGGACATCTTTCCTCAATCTTTGATGGCTTTGTTAACATTTATTAAATAGTTTACAAGCATGAAAACTTCCCAATCAACTGTTGTTATTGTTATAAATAGCCTCCCGGAGCTTTGTAGCTTATTAACTGTTTAATAATTGTAAACAAGCCGTCAAAGATTGAGGACTCTTTCTCTCGTCGTCACAGGTAGGCAGTTTCCCTTCGTTGTGTACTGTCCCTTTGGTCTCCTATCACCTAGTTCTATTTCCATAACTTTACATTTGCTCGTGCTGAACTCCTGTAGCCACACACACACACACACGTGTGTGTGTGTTTCGCTTTCTCTTTCTTTTGTATGTTTTTATTCATGTATGTCTATCACTGTCTTCATCAGTAAAATTTGATTCTAATCAACTGATAAATCAAGATAAAAAGAGAGCTAAAATGAAGATAAAGCGACCACTAAAGAGATACAAAATAGAGAAAGATACAGAGAATAAAGGGGGCCCCGCGCCGGCCTGTTACATACCCGCCTGGCCACAGTTAACAGCCACAGTAAAAGTCCCAGCCAGCAATCTTTTGTTTACAAACAAATTGAGCTCACATAACCGGCTCGGCCCGTCGTCTCTCTCAGCTCATCCCCGGCCCGCCGTCTCTCTCAGCTCATCCCACGGCCCGCCATCTCCACGATTTACTGCCTGAGAATCATCATATTTGTTTATAAAAGCATGAAGGTTTAAATTGTGGTCCTTAGACTATGCATCACGTATGACGTCTAGCGGGGGTTAATGAGTCATTACGAGACGTTTAACGACCCTGACCTAACGAGCAGTTGGTCCTAAATGAGCATGGCTGGTAGTTAAATGCAGTGTTGTTTTGCTTCAGTGTCGCTTGTTTGTGGTATACTGGTACACTAGTATACGCTACAGTGATATGCTAGGGCCATATGAAGGGGGTTATAGTGTGGTATACACAGAACATACTTCCTAAACTTTATCTTTAATACCTATCACTCATGTCTGTCTCTTTCTCTCTCCCGTCTCTCTCTCTCTCTCTCTCTCTCTCTCTCTCTCTCTCTTTCTCTCTTTCTCTCTCTCTCTCTCTCTCTCTCTCTCTCTCTCTCTCTCTCTCTCTCTCTCTCTCTCTCTCTCTCTACTGTTGCTATTCGTTGCTAGAACTTGTTGCAAAGGGGAGTCAGTCCAAGAATGTGCTGCAGAGTGACATTCTTGAGAAGGCAGCATCCAGTGTGAGGGAGATGCTGACTGAGCATCTTGTGCAGTGATGGCTCTTGATGCTGGGGAGGGGGGCATGGGGGGGGGGACAATGACCTCTTTGACCTCATCCCTCTAGTATTGAGAACTGGTGATCTGACTCATCATGGTCTACCCATGATGGCCAAAAGACGAATTTATCTACCCCAGTTCCTTCATTTCCTTTCTCTCGCATTTTCCTCTTCTCTCACTTTCTCTCTAAGAGCTCTACTTCCAACTGACATCAAGCTTAATTGGGCCAATAAGCTTATTCCCCTCCTATTTGGTCCACGTCACAGTGATACTTGTAAACAACTCACACTATCATAACATTAAAAAATTCCATATATTTAATCGCGCATCGTTAGAGTAATTACAATTTAATGGAGGGAAATCAGAGAAACCAATTTGGCAGGAAAATTGATCAGATGTTGGTGTAATTGGCTTAATTAGTTGCAACTGACGGGCTGATCTGTAATTAGGGAGCTGATATATAGACACGATCCCGACCTGCCACCGTAATGCTGCCGTCTAGCATGGGGCTGCCGTCTAGCATGGTGCTGCCGTCTAATATCGTGCTGCCGTCTAATATGGTGCTGCCGTCTTGCATGGAGCTGCCGTCTAATATGGTGCTGCCGTCTAATATGGTGCTGCCGTCTAACATGGTGCTGCCGTCTAATGTGGTGCTGCCATCTAACTATGGTGCTGCCATCTAACTATGGTGCTGCCATCTAACTATGGTGCTGCCATCTGACCTATGTGTTATCCCAGCCCATCCTACTAAAATAATAATACAGGAAAAATTGGGTCAAACGTTCAAAAACGAACTGTTGGACCTAAAAAGGATTAAATTTGATATTACTGTATTGGTCCTATCAACATAAAAACACATTGGAAAAGCAACCAAAGGTGTTTACCTAACCCGTCCACGCTATCTTATGCCTAACACAGGACATTAATGTGCTATACTAGACCTGGGAGTGTTCAAGCTTGGATTTAGCATTTTAGTCTATAAAAATGGTACAAAATGTTAACACTGCTGGCCGCAACAGTCCATTTTTGTACTTTCCGACCGATAGCAATAGTTGCTATCGGTACGCTTGTTTTAGGAGGATGAGTTACGTAACAGTTGTGCCCTGTACACACTAGGAGCCTTCGCTATCTTGAGGTTATCTTGAGATGATTTCGGGGCTTTTTAGTGTCCCCGCGGCCCGGTCCTCGATCAGGCCTCCACCCCCCAGGAAGCAGCCCGTGACAGCTGACTAACACCCAGGTACCTATTTTACTGCTAGGTAACAGGGGCATAGGGTGAAAGAAACTCTGCCCATTGTTTCTCGCAGGCGCCTGTCCAACACAATATGGGGCAGTCTCCCTGACAAACTAAGGGGGAGTTTTCTAAACCCACCAAGGGGGGGAAGGGGCATCTCAGGTACAAACTAGGGGTGAGGGGGGGTCAACTCAGGTACAAACTAGGGGTGAGAGGGTCATCTCAGGTACAAACTAGGGGTGAGAGGGTCATCTCAGGTACAAACTAGGGGGTGAGAGAGGTCATCTCAGGTACAAACTAGGGGTGAGGGGGTCATCTCAGGTACAAACTTAATAGGAGGGGGGGCCTCAACAAACTAGCGGATCACCTCCACTATACACTAGGGGGTCACTACCATACACTAGGGGTCACCACTATACCTTAGGGGTCACCACTATACACTAGGGGTCACCACTATACACTAGGGGTCACCACTATGCACTAGGGGGTCAGCTCGTGTACTCGCTGGCACCGTCGTCAAGACGAGACGAGGTCGCTTGTTAGGGGACAATGGTGATAGGTATTGATTGGCTGGATCACTGGCCAATCAGCTGCAGCTGACAGTGTGCTTCCTGCTCGTTGCCGGTCGTTTGTTGCCCGCAGCGGACCTCCCAATTGGCTGATATTTTGCCACAGCTGACACAATGACTTCCTGTGGGTCGATACTCCCCATAGCTGTCACCTGACTTGCTCTTATGGGCTAATATTCATCTCATGGCTGCCACAGTGTATTGATAGTGCTTAATATTACCCCGGTGGCTGCCAGGGAGTCTTCATAGTGGTTAATATTACCCCGGTGGCTGCCAGGGAGTCTTCATAGTGGTTAATATTACCCCGGTGGCTGCCAGGGAGTCTTCATAGTGGTTAATATTACCCCGGTGGCTGCCAGGGAGTCTTCATAGTGGTTAATATTACTCAGGCGGCTGCCAGAGTCTTCATAGTGGTTAATATTACCCCAGTGGCTGCCAGGGAGTCTTCATTGTGGTTAATATTACCCCAGTGGCTGCCAGGGAGTCTTCATAGTGGTTAATATTACTCAGGCGGCTGCCAGAGTCTTCATAGTGGTTAATATTACCCCGGTGGCTGCCAGGGAGTCTTCATTGTGGTTAATATTACCCCGGTGGCTGCCAGGGTCTTCATAGTGGTTAATATTACCCCGGTGGCTGCCAGGGAGTCTTCATAGTGGTTAATATTACCCCGGTGGCTGCCAGGGAGTCTTCATAGTGGTTAATATTACCCCGGTGGCTGCCAGGGAGTCTTCATAGTGGTTAATATTTCCCCGGTGGCTGCCAGGGAGTCTTCATAGTGGTTAATATTTCCCCGGTGGCTGCCAGGGAGTCTTCATAGTGGTTAATATTACCCTGGTGGCTGCCAGGGAGTCTTCATAGTGGTTAATATTACTCAGGCGGCTGCCAGAGTCTTCATAGTGGTTAATATTACCCCAGTGGCTGCCAGGGAGTCTTCATTGTGGTTAATATTACCCCGGTGGCTGCCAGGGTCTTCATGGTGGTTAATATTACCCCGGTGGCTGCCAGGGTCTTCATGGTGGTTAATATTACCCCGGTGGCTGCCAAGAAGCCTTGATACTGTTGGCTGTTGTTGGCTTCTCTAATTGTGACTCTTCCCTTGAGGGGTGTGAGGAAGCCTGGTTATTGACCTCTACTCCCCGGAGGCCACAACTGCCAGATGTTCGCTATTTAACATAAGTGTGATCACAGTTTATGTCTTGGCTGGTAACTCCTCAAGCATCCCAGTGTTATTATTTATTTTTATATATTTGCAATAATTCTCGATTCACTGTACATCAATATATATATATATATATATATATATATATATATATATATATATATATATATATATATATATATATATATATATATATATATATATATATATATATATATGGTGTATATACCAGAAAAATGAGTCCCGGGCGGGCCATTGCCATCAGCCAGGGATGGTGTCCTTTTTGCTGCCCTTGCTGTAAATTCTGAAAAAGTTTACCTCAGCGGTTTTGGGGGTTGTGGATGGGGTGGGAGAGGGGGGAGGTGGCTGGGGGGGGAGGGGTAATTGGGTAGAAGGGATGGGGTTCCGTGTGGTTGGGGCGGGGGGGGGGGTGAAAGAGGTTCACTGTTTTCATCCCTCGTCACCTCTGTCCAATCGCTTTCTGTACATCTATGTTTCAGTCTCACATTTCCCTCCTTTTTTTTTTTCTCTCTCTCCCATCTTCCTTTCTCTCTGCCTCTCCTCCTTCCACTCCCCCTCCCATAAACGCCACTGGACATGATATGGCCTCGCTGGGTCCCTCACAGATTGGCTTTCTATAATCTACATTTATGGACAGACTCTGGTAGCGGAGTGGTGTGTGTGTGTGTTCACCTACTGGTGCTCGCGGGGGATGAGCTCTGCTCGTTCGGCCCGCCTCTCAGCTGTCAATCAATCAACTGTTGCTTGCTACTAGATAATTTATTTTTTTCCTCCACTTACACACACACATACACGCAGGAAGCAGCCCGTAGCAGCTGTCTAACTCCCCAGGTACCTATTTACTGCTAGGTAACAGGAGCATCAGGGTCAAGGAAACTGCCAATCTGTCTTCGCCGGGTGCGGGGATCGAACCCCGGTTCCTAGGTCCACGAGTTTAGAGCGCTGTCCACTCAGCCACCCAGACCCCAATGCATGTGTGTGTGTGTGTGTGCTTGTGTGTAATTACCTAAGTGTAGTTACAGGATAAGAGCTACGGTCGTGATGTCCCGACTTCCCAGTACTCTTTGTCGTATAACATTTTAAGACTTACATGCACCCAACACCCGGCAACACTCGTGGCATTATTGCCCACAGATATTCCATCAAATCACTTTAACATGCTAGGACCGTATGAGCATCAAGTGTCCATAAAAGCTGAATCCTGGCTGACTGGGTTCGAATCCCTTAGGGGGTCAAGAGTTTTCAGTTGTATATTAGCGTGGGGACATAACATAATCTACTTGGGGACATGTATGCATAATCTACCTTCTATACAGATTTATATATCTGTATCGTTGCGTATCTGTGTCCGAGTGTAGATGAGCATAAATACATGTTCATACATACTAGAGCATGTGTATGAGGTTATATGTGTATTGGCTCTTTGTGTATGACTGGCTATGTATACGCATGACTCCTTTTTTGTATGCATGGATCCTTAAAGATATTCATAGATCCTTGAACATGCTCAGAAGTCTTTAAAAATGCTTGGCTCTGTCTATATTGTTATGGCCACTTGTATATAACCAGTGACCCATTTTTGCTTGAAAGTTTTGTATAGAAATCAACTGTTGTTTATGGTTGCATATGTATGCATGTGTGTGTGTGTGTATATACATATGAATGTCTTTGTGTATGCTTGTGTTTTCCAAAAAGGAGGAGCCACTTGACACATACAGAGAGAGGCAGCCCTCGTGGGTGTTCAGCCACATGGCCGCTGAGCGAGGCAGAACTGAATGCTCTATCAATCCCAAGTTAAAGTGATATAGACACGATTCAATTCATTGTGTTTCAATCCCAAACAATGGCTACAACCTGGAGACATTTAACTTTATCAGTGACATAGCTGGGAAAGTACTGGTTTTAGATAGGGTTGTGGGTGACTGATGGGAGACCGGAGCATTATTGAAAGTCAGTTTATCTGTCAGTCTTTCGTCCATTTCAGAAACCTGTCCAGTTCATTTGAGCAATTTTATTTTTTTTTCTCTCTCTCTCTTTCTCCCCCTTCCCTCACTCTATCTCACCCTACCTCCCCTTCCTCTCTCCCTCCTTTTGTCCGTGTCTCCCTCCTTCCCTCTGCCTTCCTCTTTCATTATGTTCCCTTAAGCGGCAGTGGAATGCTTCAGACCCACAAAAACGCCTTAAATAATGCTCAAGACACTAGAAATCATCTCATTAAATCGTTAATCACTGAAATAACTGGAATCCTTTCACTCACAAGGGCTGTCTGACGCACCTGTAGCGTCAGATTGTACTGATAACCATTCTGATAATCTAAAGGGCTATGTGCTGATAGCCCTTTGCTGATAACTATGCTATCAGCAAAGGCCATGCTAGCAGACCGCCTCGGTGGCTTGGTCAACATACACAGTAGTCAAGGAGTTTCACAACATAAACCTCTGGAATATCTGGTGGTTAAGAGTGTGTCAGCTTTGGTGGTATGAAGTCTTCCATGAATATCGGGATGTTGTTGGTCAAGTAGGTGGGGAACGGTAGGTAAAATACTGAAGGGGTGTCTGGAATATTGGCTCTGAGGTCTGGAATATCGTCACTGAGGTCTGGATTATCGTCACTTTGGTCTGGAATATCGTCAGTGAGGTCTGGAATATCGTCACTGAGGTCTGGAATATCGGTTCTGAGGTCTGGAATATTGTCACTGAGGTCTGGAATATCGTCACAGAGGTCTGGAATATTGTCACTGAGGTCTGGAATATCGTCACTGAGGTCTGGAATATCGTCACTGAGGTCTGGAATATTGTCACTGAGGTCTGGAATATCGTCACTGAGGTCTGGAATATCGTCACTGTGGTCTGGAATATCGTCACTGAGGTCTGGAATATCGTCAGCATAATCTGGAATATTGTGATCTGGAAATAAATCATCAATGTGTAATTCAAAATACGTTTTTCTTAAATGGGTGGTCCAGTATGACCCATAGGTAGGCTGGAATATATAATGATCAATCCATATATAAAAAAATTCAAATTTCATATAGAAATATCTGAATCACAATTAATTTCCTGGATCACAGGTAATCTAACAAAAAATAAGAAGCTATCGAAATTAAAAATGTGTGGCCTGGAATTACAAATGGGTGTTCTGGAATCACTTCTGGAACGGCAAATGGAGGACCTGGAATGAAGGCTGGAACTTTCGGAATGACGGGAACGGAACGAAGCGAGAAGCAGTTGGTGGAAAATACCGAGAGTTTGGTCTGGAATTTTTTATCAATAAGATTTGAGGTTGAAGTTTGTTCCATACGGAAAATATGTGAGGTTAGGTGGTTCATCTGTGGAGGCGGGTCTCATTGGGTCATCACGTCCATCTCTCTCTCTCTCTCTCTCTCTCTCTCTCTCTCTCTCTCTCTCTCTCTCTCTCTCTCTCTCTCTCTCTCTGACACTCGTCTCGCTGGGTAGACGAGTGTCCCGTCTTCCCAGCACTCTTTGTCATATAACGCTTTGAAACTACTGACGGTCTTGGCCTCCACCACCTTCTCACCTAACTTGTTCCAACCGTCTACCACTCTGTTTGCGAAAGTGAATTTTCTTATATTTCTTCGGCTTCTGTGTTTAGCTAGTTTAAATCTATGACCTCTTGTTCATAGTGTGTGTGTGTGTGTGTGTGTGTGTGTGTGTGTGTGTGTGTGTGTGTGTGTGTGTGTGTGCGTGCTTGACTGCTTGCGGTCGCGAGCGTGTGTTTCCCCGCACTCACGTACACAGGTATGAAATATCACTAGGACTTTTACCTGTACGACCCGTGTGGTGTTCTTAATTAAAGGTTTCAAGCGGTTTCCACCTGCACACAAACACCTTTCAACACCTGGTATCAAAACACACTCGAGACACTTGTTGAAGCTCCAAGAGGGCCCCCAGGGGCCCCCACACCCCCAGGGGGGAGCCCTCAGGGCCCTCAAACCCCCAGGGGGGGGCCCTCAGGGCCACTGGTGAACAACACCTTTAAGTGCTCGTCCAATTAACTGTAACTCTTGATTAACAGTTCCAGTAAATTCTACCTGTAACTCTTGATCAAGAGTGTTGGTGCCACCACTTGTAACTCTTGATCAAGAGTACTGGCGCCACCACCTGTAACTCTTGATCAAGAGTCCCAGCAGTTGTCACTGCCACAAGAAACAAAGACGCAACAGGAGATGACAGCCAGGCAGGAAATTAAGTTCGCGTATCGAACTCTTCCAGGAATTCACATCACAAAATTTACGGAAACAGTTTCTTGGCGTTCATGTTTTCTGGCAGCAAAATGGTAAGACTTTATTTCCTTAGGTGGTATTTAATAGTTTTTATATGGTTGGGGTGGGGCCAGGTCAAGCCAGGTGTTACAGTATCGCACACCGTTGCTAGTGTGTGGAGTGGCGATTTCGACGCCATCTATGGACCTGCCCTCCAACTCTCAGGTATTGGGTGCAACGCAGACAACGCCATCTGTTGGCGGTGGCGTGGCGTTGGTGAAAAGCTCCTGTTTCATGCCTCAGTTAGAAGGTGAGGTCGATGATGATGACCTTTGGTGATTCATGTAGAATCACGTGACCTAGGCTGACGTGACTCAGCCAACGTGACTCATGTAGAGTCACGGTGGCGTAACGATATCAACGCCATCTAGGTTGTGCAAGCTATCATAATTTCAATTCCCCAGTGGTACGGTGTTATCCTATGGCCACTCAGTATACTGTCTGTCTAGCTAATGACGTTTCATGTTCACAGAGGTGCTGTAAGGAGACGATTGCGTTGAGGAGGGCAGTTCACCTTGGGGAGTCAAGAACTCTTGACTTGGTGAAGTTGTAATTTCGTTTTATTCCCCTTTATTCTTTGCACTACTACTTGCCTCGGCTAGTTCTGGAAAACTTACCCTCGTCTTGGGGTAGGACCAAGAAGAGGAGGTTATAAGACACATTAACCGAAAGAACTCGGTTGCTGGCCCAAGTTGGCCGTAACACCAGGTGTGTTTAGGTCAGATCAAGACATGTTTAGGTCAGGTGAAGGCAGGTATGTTTATAACAGGTTAAGTCAGCTAGGAGTAAACTATATAGATGAGATGCAAGGGCTACTGTACTCTAGTGAACGTCAGTCCAAGTCACGTCATGTAGAGTCAGCCTAGATCACGTCATGTAGAGTCAGCCTAGATAACGTCATGTAGAGTCAGCTCAGGTCACGTTAGGTAGAGTCAGGTCACGTCATGTAAAGTCAGCCTAGATAACGTCATGTAGAGTCAGCTCAGATCACGTCATGTAGAGTCAGCTCAGGTCACGTCATGTAGAGTCAGCTCAGGTCACGTCATGTAGAGTCAGTTCAGGTCACGTCATGTAGAGTCAGGTCACGTCATGTAGAGTCAGCTCAGGTCACGTCATGTAGAGTCAGCTCAGGTCACGTCATGTAGAGTCAGCTCAGGTCACGTCACGTAGAGTCAGCTCAGGTCACGTCACGTAGAGTCAGCTCCCGAGGAAGGATAGTTAAGGTCAGCCCAGCAGAGCGCGAGACACGCCAGGTAAATTATGATCAAATTATGGAAATTTAATTTGGTTTAGTCTTTAATTATTTATAAATTTTAGTCAATATTCCAAGATTTATTATTTTGCCCCTCATGTGGCAACATATTTTCCGGTAAGGTTCCTTTATGTAAATATTTATGAAAATATTGTAAGAATTTGGGTGATGTTTATCCAGCATAATCACACATTTTAAGGCTGATTATGGTGCTTCTCTATTATTTATTCACGTCATCATTTCTTCCCAGATTTATCATAGTTATTCCTCACATGACCACGTGTTTCAGACGAGTTTCCATGTCAGTTAATTTCTGGGAGAGAGAGAGATAATGAAGTTAATAATAATAACCTTTTGTTCAGGATTCTCCAATGTTAATTAATCAACCCAGGAAATACGACGCAATTTTTCCTGTGTCACGCAAACAATATCTGTCCACTTTTGTGAATATAAATGGAGGCAATTATAGGGTCGAGCCGAAGAGCGCCTGGCAACTCACATCATTACTAGGGATTAATGGCGGCAAATTTTCCAATGGACACATACGTTCGAAAATGCATTTTGATCATACTTGATTTAAAATAAATAAAAGTTTAGCAGTTGGTAGCCCTGGGTGCTGTTAGGGAAGGAGGCTTATGGTTGGTAGTCCTGGAGCATGGTAAATGGTAGCCCTGGAGCTTGACAGACAATAGTCTTAAGAGGCTGAAAGACTGCATCCACTGAGCATGGTATTTCTTATCTACCTGTTGGTATCCCTGCAGTCTACCTGCTGGTATCCCTGCAGTCTACCAGTTAATAGGCTTGGATTCCAGGCTCTAGATCGTACCTAGAATATCTATAATATTGGAATATCTATACTATAATATAAATCAAAATATATTTGATTTTTACATTTCAATATTGACAACAATTTAAAACAGAAATTGAGGTAAAACCCATAGCGTTTCTGTCACGAGTTCTCCTCAGATTTGAAATCAAATAGACAATTTCGGCGATCAGCTGGGGGTGCCATAGTGTCATATGAAGGCTGTTGGAAATGTCGTTTCTGGCCACAGGTGGTTTAAAAAACATTATCCGGAGCAGTGAAGACTGGCCAGTTAACCTGTGGTGTGACTGAAGGTCCTTGTCTAAGAGAATGATAATACTTGTAGACCATTCCGCCACAGAGAGCCCCATGTTATAGGTAACGTTTACTTCTGAGCTTCACAAGACGTATTAAGGAATAATATGGGATGTCGAGATATTATGACAAAGCTCAGGTAGAGAGGCGGAGCCCAGAAGCTGAATCAAGATTTTGTAAACTGTTAGACAGGAACTGTTCTTTAACATTCACTCAATACATGTGCGAATAAAAGTTTAAAAATACAGGACATTCATGTGAAACGTTATTAATGAAACGTCGTTCATTCTAGATGACGTCATTCATTATAGATGACGTCATTCATTATAGATGACGTCATTCATTATACATGACGTCACATTCCTGAAGGCGGCGTTGCCAGAGTAATGATTATTTACACGTTTTACATCCATCACTTTACACTTTTCAATTTACAACACATAATTTAAAATGATTAATGACCCTTGATGTTAAATTATATATGAATAATTAGGATTAAAATGAAAAGAATATAAAGCGGTCGACTCCTCCTCAGCGGCGTTCATAGCGGTTCTAACTCCATTTAGTTAGGCTCAGGAACATCAACAAAGATAAACAACAACAACACTATTATGTTGCAGACGTGAAATTCTTGGAATTCAAGCGAGAAGCTTTAAAATTTCCCAAACAAAATATATTGCGAGGGAATTGAACAATATACGAGGAGCATATTTTTGGGCACTGATAGTGAAGTTGATGATAATGCTGCTGGAGGATGGTGGTAGTGGTGGTGGTGGTTGGTGATGGTGGAGGTGGTGGTGGTAGTGGTGGTGGTAGTGGTGGTGGTAGTGGTGGTGGTTGTGGTAGTAGTGGTGGTGGTGGTAGTAGTGATGGTGATAGTGGTGGTGATGGTTGAACTGAAGATAATCTGGAGGTATAGTGGTGGTGGTGGTAGGGTGGTTGTATCGAAGCTAATGGGGGGAGGATTGGGGTAATATAGTGGTGATTGTGAGTGGTGGTGATGGGGTTGTGGAGGTGGCGGGATGGTTGTGGTGATGATGAGGTAGTTGTGGTGGTGATGGTGGTAAATAGCGGGAGAACCACTTTCCATTTTAGTAAACAAGTGTTTGGGGCTGGTGGCGTCGTGGAGCCAGGGCGGGAAGCACTCCCTTGGGCAGGGAGCTAATAGGCACACAGTCAGGCTTCACGACCAAGGTGAGGCCTGACTCCCTCATCCCTCAACACTTGACACTTTCTGCTCAACGTCCACATAATCTGCCGCAACTCTACAAATTCCGAGATACTTTAACGCCTTTGACGGGAAGAAGGGGAATGGGGGCCACATCAAAACCTGATACGGTTGTTTGGGACGCTTCGAAACTTCTCAGAATCCTTTGAAACTTCCTGAGGCACTTTGCAAACTTCCAGGAGCAATTTAAATATGTTTGTGACACCTGGAAACTTTCTGAATCAATCCGAAACTTGCTTTGTACTTTAAAACATCAGGGGAGTACTTCCATATCTCCTGAGCTCATCAACACCATCAGGTACTTTACAAAATCTTTTTCTTTCAGGCCAACAGGTCTGACACTCCATCCCTCACAGGAACCTGTCACCTCCCAGAAGGCTCCAACACCTGGCATGTTGCACTTCAACACATCCTCTTGCAGTTGCTGGGAGAACTCTTCAAGTAAGTTTGTGTTGGCTCAGTTGCTGCTACAGGACTCTCTCCCTCTCTCTCTCTCTCTCTCTCTCTCTCTCTCTCTCTCTCTCTCTCTCTCTCTCTCTCTCTCTCTCTCTCTCTCTCTCTCTCTCTCTCTGTCTTTCTCTCTCTCTCTCTCTCTCTCTCTCTCTCTGTCTTTCTCTCTCTCTCTCTCTCTCTCTCTCTCTCTCTGTCTTTCTCTCTCTCTCTCTCTCTCTCTCTCTCTCTCTCTCTCTCTCTCTCTCTCTCTCTCTCTCTCTCTCTCTCTCTCTGTCTTTCTCTCTCTCTCTCTCTCTCTCTCTCTCTCTGTCTTTCTCTCTCTCTCTCTCTCTCTCTCTCTCTCTCTCTGTCTTTCTCTCTCTCTCTCTCTCTCTCTCTCTCTCTCTGTCTTTCTCTCTCTCTCTCTCTCTCTCTCTCTCTCTCTCTCTCTCTCTGTCTTTCTCTCTCTCTCTCTCTCTGTCTTTCTCTCTCTCTCTCTCTCTGTCTTTCTCTCTCTCTCTCTCTCTGTCTTTCTCTCTCTCTCTCTCTCTCTGTCTTTCTCTCTCTCTCTCTCTCTGTCTTTCTCTCTCTCTCTCTCTCTGTCTTTCTCTCTCTCTCTCTCTCTGTCTTTCTCTCTCTCTCTCTCTCTCTCTCTCTCTCTCTCTCTCTCTCTCTCTCTCTCTCTCTCTCTCTCTCTCTCTCTCTCTCTGTCTTTCTCTCTCTCTCTCTCTCTCTCTCTCTCTCTCTCTCTCTCTCTCTCTCTCTCTCTCTCTCTCTCTCTCTCTCTCTCTCTCCGTTTTCTTATGATTTATTATTAAACGAAGCAACCTAAACTTTCAGGCACTATATTAATAAGTCAACGGAGTGAAATTCGCAAGCTGATAGTAGTAGCTGACGTTTATCGCACGCGCGTACACACACACACACACACACACACACACACACACACACACACACACACACTCACACGCGAGCAGAGGAAATATGCACTCTTCTGCATTATGCAACACCAAACGAAGCATGAGGACAAGTGTTGTCAGCGGACGGGGCACTATTTACAAACAAAACACACACGTGCTCACGATAACACCAACATCTACAATTACAAACACCTGTCAAAGTGCAGTTTTGCACCTTTACCTGTATACTGAGGCGACTATTCCTTCTCCCCATGTTATTGTATCGCTTACTGCCAGTTGACACAAGCTCCTCGCTCGATCCCCGCTTATAACATATTACCACTGTTGCTGTGCTGGCTGTGTTTCTTTGTATGTCTGCCTGTAGCTATGTCTGTCACCACAATCATTGCCACTATCACAGTCACCACCTCTACCACCACTGTCATAATTATCACCACTACTTCCACCAGAATCATCACCATTACCTCTACCACAATCAGCCTACCAACTTTCACAATGGCCTCACAATCATCATCATTCAGGTGTTGAATCATGCGTCAGAACACCTGGGCAGGTGAGCACTTAAGCTGATTATAATGAGTCGTGTTGCTTGCTCACCTGTGGGTGGGAGGCAGACAGGCAGGTGGACAGAGGCACAGACAGTGACAGAGGCACAGACACAGAGTCAGGACAATAACAATCCTTCGCTATACATCACTATCATCACTCACCACAACCCCTCCCTTCTCTCTTCCCCTCACTACAACCCCTCCCTTCCCCTCACCACAACTACTCCCTTCCCCTCACCACAACCCCTCCCTCACCACAACCTCTCACTCGCACCTCTTCATCCAACACAGATGGAGGGATTTACTATGTCACTGTTTGAAGTGAAGGTTATCTGTAGAGGAATGCCTGGTGCTGGTGGTGGTGGTGGTGGTGGTGTTGGTGGTGGTGGTAGTTGTACGGGTAGTGGTGGTGGTGGTGGTAGTGGGTTCTGGTAGAGTTAGTGGGGGTAGGGTAGTAGTGGAAGTAGTGGTAATGGTGGTAGTGGTGGTGTTGGTAGTGAAGGTAAGTAGTTGGATTGTGGTATGTGTTATGGACATAGATACTCACCTAGTTGTGCTTGCAGGGGTTGAGCTTTGGTTCTTTGGTCCCGCCTCTCGACTGTCAATCAACTGATGGTTGTTGAGCTTACAGGGCTCTTTCAGCTCTACATTTGAAGCTGTGTGTATAGAGTCAGCCTCCACAACATCACTGGCTAGTGTACTCCATTTGTCAACTACCCTGACACATAAAAAAAAATCTTTCTAATGACTCTGTGGATCATTTGAGTGGTAAGCTTCCACCTGTGTCCCCTTGTTCTCCACCCGTGCTGAATGGTGGTGGTGGTGCTTAACTAATACAATATACCTAACAGTGACTACCATCCTTATTGTACCTCCAGACTTGAACTTCTAACATTATAATTCTTTGTAGAATCTGGCGCTAAGGTCTGTTACCTAGCATAGTTAATAGGTACCTGGGAGTTAGACAGCTGCTACGGGCTGCTTCCTGGGGGTGGAGACATGGTCGAGGACCGGGCCGCGGGGACACTAAGCCCCGAAATCATCTCAAGATAACCTCAAGAAGGTTTATGGTGGCTTCAACCTCTTCTCCCAATACTTCCCCACTTGTTGACTACTTACAGGGAACGAGTGTTTTCCTTACTTTCCTTCGATTCATTTTTGCTTCAGTTTCCACTTGTGTCCTTTTGTTAAACACTGGTTTGTTTCAGTGGTCCAGAGAGGCCCCGGGCCATGTGTAACCGTCTCACAGGGTCCAGTCACCGCTCTCTGCGCGTGAGAGCGTCGCCCCAACACCCATTGAGCAGATTAGGTCCGGGGACTTTTGGTCTAGTGACCGCTTTAATGGTCCGGGCCGCCGCCGCCGCTGGAAAAACAAGGTATTTTTCTCCAGCTCAGTTGAGCCGCCCTCGCACAAAGGGCTGGCTTTAGTGACTTAGTAGAGTGAGGCAGAGCGGTCCATGGGACACTAGAGGTGACGGTTCACAGGACCACTAACAGAATGGTCCACCGCCAACTGGGAGAGTGGTCCGTAAATCATCCGGAGAAATGGTCCAAGGACAGGCCGGTCCCGGCACAAGCTGGCGCTGTGGTTCATGCACGAGTTAGAGGTCCATGGACTAGCCAGGGGGCCGTGATCTAGGGACCTTAGGACCCCGGTGTTCAGTAACTATCCTGGTACATGATTCGTGGAGCAGCCAGGTCTTTAGTTCAGGGAAGTCAGGTCTGCGCTCAAGGGCCACCGAAGGGCACCGTTGGGAAAGCAACGAGGGTAATGGTTCAAAGCTCTGTATACAACAGAGGTTTAGTGACTGGGCAGTAGTTTCAGGCCATCTTGAGGTTATCTTGAGATGATTTCGGGGCTTTAGTGTCCCCGCGGCCCGGTCCTCGACCAGGCCTCCACCCCCAGGAAGCAGCCCGTGACAGCTGACTAACACCCAGGTACCTATTTTACTGCTAGGTAACAGGGGCATAGGGTGAAAGAAACTTTGCCCATTGTTTCTCGCCTGCGCCCAGGATCGAACCCGGGACCACAGGATCACGGGATTGGGTTCAGGTCGGGGAGCTGATCAGTACCGTGGCTCAGTGACCAGCTAGTGGCAGAAATCAGGGACTCGCTGAGTTACAAAACTAATGAGGGCTGAGGATCAGGGACCACTGAGACCCTTGGTTCCAGGACCAAACATTGACCTGTAGTAAACAATTACAAACCACAAGATCAGTGCCATCTACACAGAAGTTGAAGGCGCTTAATTACTTCCCAAATAAATTATTTCCCTCACGTAAACTACTAAAAATAAAACCCACATATGTTGCAGCGTTGCTGGGCTCAGGTCCAGCATAAAGCCAGTACTTAAGCTTACTTAAATCCCTATAAATAGCAAGGCGACACACACACATTCCGTCCCAATACCCCTACTTATAAAGCTAGCCACCACCGAGGAGGTGTCCCTGCCATGAAATATTAAGTTGCCTGAGGTGGCATTAGAGCTTCCTTGAGCACGAGACGGGTAAGATCAAGACATATATTGAGCAGGTGGCCGGTTTGTGTGCAGGGAAGAGGAGTGCTTAACCCACATGATTGACCTGGGGGGCTGCCTGACCCCCACTGGTTGACCCGGAGGTTGCATGACCTTATTGGATGACATTGGGGCTGCCCAGTCCTACTGGTTGATTTGAGGGCTGTCTCATCCTACTGGTTGATCTGGGGCTGTCTCATCCTACTGGTTGATCTGGGGCTGTCTCATCCTACTGGTTGATCTGGGGCTGTCTCATCCTACTGGTTGATCTGGGGCTGTCTCATCCTACTGGTTGATTTGAGGGCTGTCTCATCCTACTGGTTGATCTGGGGCTGTCTCATCCTACTGGTTGATCTGGGGCTGTCTCATCCTACTGGTTGATCTGGGGCTGTCTCATCCTACTGGTTGATCTGGAGGCTCTCTCATCCTACTGGTTGATCTGAGGGCTGTCTCATCCTACTGGCTGACCTAGAAGCTATCCGATTTTTCGGATAGACTTGGGTGCTCTCTGATCTCACAGGTAGACCTGAAGGCTGCCTGGTCTTACAGGTAAACCTGACATAGGATACGTGACAGACTAAGAGCAATCATCCTCTAAGGATATGCCCCGTAGTTCTGTTTGGACACACACAGCCTCTCCAATCCTGTTTAGAAGGTTGTAAATATAAGTAAATTATTTGTTTAAATTGCCTGACTAATTTCATTATAAAGGTAAGAGGTGAATTGTTTGATACATTGTTGCATTTCGATATGTTTTTAGGGAATTCAGGCCCATCACTTCACTGGTGGCCCATCACTTCACTGGTGGCCCATCACCTCACTGGTGGCCCATCACCTCACTGGTAGCCCATCACCTCACTGGTGGCCCATCACCACACTGGTGGCCCATCACCACACTGGTGGCCCATCACCACACTGGTGGCCCATCACCACACTGGTGGCCCATCACCACACTGGTGGCCCATCACCACACTGGTGGCCCATCACCACACTGGTGGCCCATCACCACACTGGTGGCCCATCACCACACTGGTGGCCCATCACTTCACTGGTGGCCCATCACCACACTGGTGGCCCATCACCACACTGGTGGCCCATCACTTCACTGGTGGCCCATCACTTCACTGGTGGCCCATCACCACACTGGTGGCCCATCACCACACTGGTGGCCCATCACCACACTGGTGGCCCATCACCTCACTGGTGGCCCATCACTTCACTGGTGGCCCATCACCACACTGGTGGCCCATCACCACACTGGTGGCCCATCACCCCGCCTCCAACAAGCAGTTTCATTAAATATTCAGTAAGTTGAGGTGGCATTAAAGACCCCTTGAGCGCGAAGCGGGTAAAATCCTGACATATAGCAGTGCTTAAGGTTTCACGTGGGGGGGGGGGTGTTTGTTTGTGGGGGGGTGTTTGTTTGTGGGGGGGGGGGGTTGGTTTGTGGGGGTTGTGTGTGTTGGTTTGTGGGGTATGTGTTGAAAGATGGTGTCCTTTGTAGTAGGAGGGGGGGGACTGGCAGGAGTGGTTAGAGGGGCTGCTGGACGGGTTTCGAACTCTCGTCCGTCCTCAAGAATGAAAAAGCCCCTCGTTCTATAGTTTGTCTAAACCTCTGCAGTTATAAAATGAAATAGTGTCAGGTCAGGTCATTGCTCTGTCCGTGACAGACAGACACTCACATTCTTGGTAACTGCACACTAGATGATCCATTATATAAGAACAGACATACAATATTCTCCAAAAAGAGGTAAAATTATAGTGATATACTTGCGAAATGGACTAATTATAGCAGTTGGCGGTGATTACACCACCGGTAGCAACTATTACACTTAATTGCATTAACCCGCAAGCATTTTTACTATAATTCGTAAGATATCAGGTCAGTATAATTATCCCGGGCAATATAATCGTCCATCTCACTCTCATCTCTCCGTGAGTGTGTGTTGCCAACCTGTAATTAGCGGTCATTACCACTAAGAAGAAAGATGATTTAAACCTTACAACACAACATAAAGATGAAGCTCGTTAGCGGGCATGGCAACACTGTCTAATGACTCAACTGTGTTGGTACAGTGAACGTTCTGTACCACTGATGGTGTCTGTTCCATGAGGGGTTCGTATCCCTCGTAGTTCAGGTTCACTACATGTTCACAACTACTGATGGTTCAGGTTTAGTTCGTATTCCATATTTAGGTGTTTGTTTTGTCCTATGTGATCTTTGCTCTGCTCTCTGCCAGCCCTGTCATGTGTTGTGACACAGCCCTGTGACACAGCCCTGTGACACAGCCCGTGACACAGTCCGCCCTCGTGAACTCACTGGGGAAGTCTGTAGGCATAGTGACTCCCCTTCCTAGGGGGAATCAATATGATTCTACTAATTAGAATAGATTCGATTCTACTAATCTTTCCCAGGATGCTAACCACAATAATTGTCTAAGTCGGGTACCTATTTACTGCATGTGAAACAGAGACATTAGGAGTAACACAAACGCTTCTGTCCTGCCACGGATATCGAACCCTGGACTTATTGGCTGTAACACCGGCGCTCACCACTAAACACCCAACCTAACCTATACACACATCATATGCATTATACATCAAACTATACACACATCAACAAGAGTCCATCAGTATGATATACACACACAGTATACACTGTCCGGGCTCCGCCCTCCCTACACACATTGCACAACAAAAACCTGTATTTTCAGACAAATGGAAATGAATGAAAACGAAAATGTTGATAAACAGAAGCCAAACTAATGATGTGTTCCATCAATAACCAAAGAAGGCAGTTATGTTGCATAATAACCAGAGAAACTATGCAATCAAGGAACGTCTTGCTTATTGTTGCAAAGGTCTAGGAAATGAGTGTTAAATTAGAGCCGCACTTGACAAAAACTTCCACCGATCTCCACGTGGTAATGTTTACAAACAAACATTCAGAGGCACTATTGCCCGCATACAGTGATTGTTGTACCTGCACAACAGAGAAGCTGGTATTACTACGGCTGAGATCTCCGTAAACACTACACCCCGGAACACTTATGGGAGAGAGGGGGGGGGGGTTCTGGGGTGATTGTTGGGGGAGACACGTGGGGGGGGTGTATTATTATATGTGTTTACTATCTGTTATTTGTTCGTGCAGGATCGGCCCGTTAGCTCTTGTACCCGGCATTATTAATCGTCGGTTGTCTATTGTACTGACGCCCCTATTTAATTTTCTCCATCACATCATCTATATATATTTATCGCGCATGCGCAAGCACGTACGCACACGCGGATGTACGCACTCACACACACGCCTGTGTGTGTGTGTGTGAAGAGAGCCTGAAGGAACTGTGCCTTACGACACTAGAAAAAAGAAGGGAGAGGGTAGAGGTTGGGGAAGAAAAAGGGCATGGGAGGAACATAGAGGAGGTCTGGGGTCAGGGAGCATGGGGGGGGGGGGGGGCATGGTCTGAAGAGGGACTTCATTGTCTAGGGAGGTGCAGGTGATTGGTGGGGGATGGCTGAGGGGTTGGTTGGTGGGAGGCTTCTGTTACAATCCTCCCTGGGGTGGTGGCCTGCTGGTTGAGGGATTCCCACTCCCCTCTGAGATTCCTGGAGATGCTGAGCAGAGTCCTGTGGCTCCCATATCCCCACCCCTTTCTCTGCGTCTCTTCCTTGCTTCTGCAGCCTTCTTTCTCTCTTCCCTCGTCATGGCCCTTTGCAGAAAGACGTCCTCGTATCCCCCTAACCTCACAAGTCTGCTCTTCCTGGATAGGATTTTCTCCTTTATTGTCTCGTTCGTGAGCATTACCTTTATCAGTCGCTTCCTTTCCTTCTAGTAGACGCCCAGCCTGAAAACCTCTATGTTGCCATTAGCCTCCTCCATATCCAGTCCCTCCAAGATCTCTGTCATAGTTGCTCGGTCCCTCCTCCACTCCTCCCGATTGGATCCTTCTGGTTCCTGTACTCCTTCAATTATACCTGCTCTTTTCCTCTCCAGCATTTGTTCAGTGCATTTTGCAGCTTCCTGTGAGGTAGCTGCTTTCATAGCTGCTGCCTCTAGAGCGGCCTTGGCACTTGGGCTGTTCTGCAGTATTTCTGCAAAAGAGAGTCCCCCTGGAAGGAGCCTTCCATCAGCTTCGTGCCCTGTCTCCAGGAGGTTGCATACCCTGTACTGGTTTGAATTCTGATTTTCCCTGAGTCTCTTTATCTCCTCCCTGGCTTCCTCCAACTCACTCCTTTGGCTCTGTATTAATGCTTGCATTTCCTGCAGGTCTCTGCTGAATCCCATTTTAATTTCTTGCAGGTCTCTGTTGAATCCCATTTGCATTTTCTGCAGGTCTCTGCCGAATCCCCTTAATGCTTGGCTGAGCCATTCATAGGTAATATCCACTATTGTCCCCTGTCCCTGTGTGTGGTGATGTCCCTCCATCATTTTCCCGGCTAAGGGAAAATGTCCTGGCTTTTCCTCGTGCGTGTGTTTATATGTGTGTTTGTGCGTGTGCGTGCGTGTGCGTGCGTATGTGTGTGTTTGTAGGTGGGGGTTCGTGGGAAACAGGGGGGAGGAGGGGGCGGAGATAGTCACTTCACACCATTTTTTTTAAGTAAAGAGGAAGGAGAGGCATAGGTGAAGGGAAGTATAGAAGTGGGAAATACAGTGAGAGGTATGAAAGCTGGCGGGCTGTCCGCCTTGCTGACACGATGTGTGGGTGTTGGCAGCTAAGCTAAGCTGGCTCCGTCTTGTCAGGGAGCTGTGAGTGTGTGAGAGGTTCTTCACATGTGTTTCACCATATATGGATGTCTATAGATGAATACTGTGTAGCATTCATATATACACACTCCGATGCTTCCACACATGTTGTTCTGTTTGAGGCTCTTTGTTTTATTATTATTATTTATCTAGTTGTTCGTACATACATATTATTATTTATCGAGTTGCTCATACATACACAATATACATACATATACTCACACATATACATATATATACCTATATACATATACATATATGCATACACATGTATACATACACACAGGTACATACGTATATATACCCATATACATATGCATATACATAACTATACACATATACATACTTAATTTTTCAATTATGAGGGAAGGATATCTGGTTAGTATATCATCTGGGAATTTTATACTGTGGGGCGGGGTTATCATCTAGTGAATCGAGGCTCTTGGGCCACCAGCTGTGGGAGCGGAGCTTCACATCTTGGAGCAATCTTTCTAACATCGGATCCTCTAACATTTCGATGGTGTTCCACACCCTGATGGCTTGGTGCTGCAGTCTGATGTTTAGTGGCTGTATGTTCAGGAGTTCATGGATTTCTGGATTGTATGATCATATGGTGGACGGTGTTTTGCTGCTCTACTTAGCGCCTTATTTTGTACTGCTTGCAGTTTCTGCATGTTAGTTTTCTTTATGGTGTGTAGTGGTACTGGGGGATACTCTAGATGCGGCCGAACTAGAGCCTTATATAGGTGGATCTGAATGTTAGTACTGAGGCTTCGGAATCTCCTCAATTTTCCTAAGGCTGCTTTGGCTTTGTTTAGTCGGTCCCTTACATGAATTTGTATCCCTGTTCTATTTATCATAAGTCCCAGTATTCTGCCTACCTCCGCATATTGGATCGGATGGTTGTCAAGGATGATGGGGTCCGGGGTTCTTTTCGCAATGTGTATTATCTGAAACCTAGTATCTGAGTCTAAGTCTGTGTGTATGGAAGGGTTCATAGGGGGAGGGATGATTTGGGTGGGGGGTGAGGCCGCGGGATGCGCTTGGGGTGGAGGGAAGTTTGTGTGTATGTGTGTATATCAGTTGTAGGGGGGAGTGGGAGTGTTTTGGGAGAGTGACATGGGGGGGGGGGGGTAAGAGGGGAGTGGAGTATGAGAGTGTGGGGGCTGATGCCTATGTGACCTTTGCCACAAAGGTGCTAAGCCTTTCCTACCCTGAATGAGCCACTAGATATATTTAAATATACCGAGATATATATTTAGAGGCTACTTAACTGTAGCCTCTGTGTGTGTTGGGGGGGGAGGATATCAGTGACTGACAGTTGAGAGGCGGGCCCAAAGAGTCAGAGCACAACTAGGTGAGTACACACATAGATACACACACACGGGCGAGACATATATATATAATCTTGTATATATAAATAAATAAAGCAATAAATATTGCCTCTGTTCACCTACCAGTGATTAACAACCTGGGGTGTTACTCGACTGTTGTGGGTGGCATCCTGGCCAATGGTCAAGTGCTGCACATATATCCCAGGTATACTCGAATTCCCCACAAGCGCCGCCAGGCACAACACGAGGAAAATTGCCGTAAGTCTACACATGAAATACGTCGCAAGACACATAAACAAGAGCCACACGCCCACTGCACCGAGTGGGCGTGAAGGCCCCACAGTCCAAAAGAAGGGTTCACGCCCAAAGTCAAAGAGTATGTTCACGCCCAAACAAAGTTATTACTACTACACACACCTGATAGGGGGTGGGCCTGATAGCTGAGTGGAGAGCGCTCTGGACTCGTAGTCCTAGGGTCCGGGTTCGATCCCCGGTGATGGCAGAAACAAAATGGGGCAGAGTTTTTTCCACCCTGATATCCCTGTTATTTAGCAGTAAATAGGTACCTGGGAGTTAGACAGCTGGTACGGGCTGCTTCCTGTCTGTGTGTGTGTGTGTGTGTGTGTGAAACATCACTGATGAAACATAAAACAGAAAAGGTATGATTGTAGTCAACTTGATCTCTCCCTGTACCTTGCTCCCTTCCTCTCCCTATTCTTCCTATTACCTACTGTCTCTTGCCTACATCCACCTCCCTCCCTCCCTCCCTCCCTGCTCCCTCAAGCACCACACTGAATCATCTCCCCCAACACTCACGTCCGCCAAGATTAAACTGGGAACCCCGGGCGAGGCAGGATTAAATCTCTTACTTTTTGCCTCCTTCCCGAGAGACTCTCACTCTGGCCTCTCACTCACTGTCTACTGTCTCTCTCTCTCTATCTACGACTCTCTGTCTCTTCTGCTTATTCTCATCCTCATCTCTGGCATTTCGCTCAGTGTCTTCTGTCTCTCTCTATTTCTCTCTCTCTCTCTGTCTCAATCTCTCCGGTTTATTGTGTTATTGTGACCCTCAGCCGTAGGTTACTGTCTACTGTCTCTAATTCATTCCTCGGCTGTCTCTCCGTCTCTTCTGTTTATTCTGATTCCCTTTATTGCTTGCGTCTATCTCATGTGCTTTTCTCGTTCAATTTATCTTCTTTATTTCCCTTTCTTCTTTCTATCCTCTTCACGGGGTTTATGGCGAACGTTTTCTCCTGTCAGTGAAAAGGTTGAGAACACGACTTGATTTAATAACATTGACACGTAAACATTTCAGCAAAGGATTTTCAAACGTTTCTTTCAAGGAATTCAATACCATATTGACACGGTAAAGGAGTCAGGGCAGGACTCAGCAGAACCTTCAAGGCAATATTGAATACCCTACTAATAAAATATTCATGTAAAATAAAATATCTTACTTTCAGTTCAAGGCAAGACTCAATGTACTGTCGAAATGATAAAAATTGGAGCAAATAATTTGACAATTTTTCTGCAGGAAAGATGTGGCGTCTGGCGCCAGAGAGGACATACGAGAACATATTAGAATTTAATATATAAGTACTTTCCAGCACGACACGAAACACTTTACCAGATGCTCTAATGGAACTCCAATCTTTCATCTGAGATTATAAACAAAGATTTCTCCATCTGGAAATTCAGGGATACAATCCCTTACTTCATAGGAAGATAATTCAGCGGATATAAGAAAATGAGATCAGGTTCTCTGGGCCCACTTTAATAAAGCAGTCTGCGAGCAGGGCATAAAGTAAAGCCTATTCTTACCTAAAGCTCTCAATCAGATGCTTCAGTCAGGAGTAAATTGACTATCTCCTCGCCTCTATAAACAGGAGGCAACACTCGGGCTGAGTAAGAGGGATCCAATGTTGTGAGCCACATTATAAAGTGGCTCTCAACCCCTTCTCCCACTATAAAGGATTTCATGTGCCACGACGATAAAAGGAGGATCCAATATCAAGACTCATACTATAAACAGGATCCAACACTCCAACTTCTGCTATAAAGGAACCCAGTGCTCCATCTAGCACTGTAAAGGGGATTTGGATCCTCCATGGAGCTGTAAAGGGAATCAAAGCCATTATTTTCTAAACAAAAAGGAGTCTCACTTCATCCACAGAGAGGGATAAAAAATTTCACCCCCCTTTCTCTCGCTCTCTCGCTCCTTCGCTCTATCTCGCGCTCTCTCACTCTCTCTTTCTCTCTCTCTCTCTCTCCGCTTCCGTCCCTCCATCCTTGCCATAATATTCTGCAGAATAGCAGCGACAAAGTACATTTCCCTTTTCCCGGATTAAGAGAATCGAGTTCTATGACCACTAGAAACAAAATTCAATCCCTTACTTGGTGCAACGAATGGATTCTAATATTCCTCCTGATAATGAAAGGAATTCAATACTATTTACTGCCGAAAAAATAGACAATGCAATGCCTTATGCAGACATGAGAAAGTGGAGGGCGAGAAGGATTTAATCCTGTAATATCTTGCTAAAGAAAAGCTTCAGAGGTGAATCAGCATCTGAATTCTTTAAGGCAAAAGGAATTGCTTCGCCTCACAGGGGTTTCGATGCTGCTGAAGACTGGAATTATTTCTATGTTTACGATCAAATGCTCTTTGAAGGTTTAGTGATGGGGAGGAGGATTCCGGGGAGGAGGCGTTAAGCGGGTTATGAGCAAGATTATGAGCAATATCTGGAGGTGTGAGTGGCAGGAAGGGGTGGGACGGAGGAAGGGAAAGGAGGTAGAAGGAAGAGATGGAATCATATGGTGATGAGAAAGGAGTGATGTTAGTTGTTGTTCCGTGTTCCAGGCGTGAGGTGACCTCATCAATACACGCAGTCACTGCTCCTGGCGCTCCAGGCACTGCTCCTGGCGCTCCAGTCACTGTTCCTGGCGCTCCAGACGCCTCGTTCCTGGCTAAGAAACCCAGCATTCTTTTCGCTCTGTTTCTTGCAAGAAATTGCTTCCTGTACTTGAGATCGGCACTAATGCTCACTCCAAAGACTCTTATTTTGATTTACAATACCTTAGCCAGAGTGAACTGGAAGAAAGAGGTAGAGAAGTGAAAGACAGGTTGAAAAACAGAAAGGGAAAACAAAGCAGAAACAGAGAGAGAGAGGTAAGGGAATGGGGAAGTAGGAACATAAAAAGGAGAGTGAGAGAAGGTGGGTGTGGGACGACGCACCATGTAATCAAGCTACAATATATTACACACCACATAACAGGCGCCATGTTAAGTTACTAACAACTGTCACACCGTCACACTGGTTAACAGTTCAGTAATTGTCTGCCCTCTTTGTTCACCCCCCTCCCCTCTCTCTCTCTTCCCTCCAGTCATGTGTTCTACAACAATCACCGGGTAATTGGTCCTTCTAACAACACCACAGAAAAAGGCGACGCATTTATTGTGTGTGTCTGTATGATGTATGTCATCAACATAATTGTAGAAGTGGAGCCGTGTATGACAATGTGTACAGAACCCATGCATGCTAATGGAACAAAGCAGAAGAGAGATGGACTCTACAATATTCCAAGAGACACTGAACAAGTTTCTTAAACTAACCTCAACCCCAAAGGTGCATTTTTTTATTAACACATGCGGTACATCTGCATTAGTGCAGCTACCCTAGACTATATGAAGTGGAGTACAGTGTGTCAAAAAAGCTAACTAGATGATGCTAAAAAAAATCCCCATCACACAGGATGGTTAGTAATACAGAGGCATGTGATAGGCAGTCTGCGTGATGATGAGAGATGTGAGACAGTCTACGTCAGGGGCACAGCGAGGATCTGGGCATGATATAATATAAAGCTTGACGTGGTGACAAGATTTACAATACCTTACAATACTACATACACACACACACATTATCTTAATAACAGCAGCGGCTAGTTCGTAGAATTTACTATGTACTAATTTATTGGTAAAAAGAATTTACAACACACACGCGCGCGTACACGCACGCACGCACACACACACACACACACGCACACACACCTGGTGAGAGCCAAGCCAGGAGAGTCTGGACGTCGTCTTCCACAAATTTTGGGAAGCACAAGATGAACAAATTCCTGGGAGAGGCCGGAGGAGCAGGGGAGGGGGAGGAGCCGGGGAGGGGGAGGAGCCGGGGGAGGGGGAGGAGCCGGGGGAGGGAGAGGAGCCGGGGAGGGGGAGGAGCCGGGGAGGGGGAGGAGCCGGGGAGGGAGAGGAGCCGGGGAGGGGGAGGAGCCGGGGTGGGGGAGGAGCCGGGGAGAGGGAGGAGCCTGGGAGGGGGAGGAGCGGGGAGGGGGAGGAGCCGTGGAGGGGGAAGAGCCGTGGAGGGGGAGGAGCCGGGGGAGGGGGAGGAGCCGGGGAGGGGGAGGAGCCACGGAGGGGGAGGAGCCAGGGAGGTGGAGGAGCCAGGGAGGTGAAGGAGGAAATAAAGAGGGAAAAGGGAGAATACTGGGAAAGAAAAGGGATGGAATAGAAGACTGATAAGGTGGTGAAGAAAGAAAGGAAAAGGATCAGGTACGGAAAGAGAGAGACAAGAAGGAAGCAAAAATGAAGGGCGGAAGTGAGGGAAGGAGGGAGAAAGGTAAAGAAGGAGGGATGTTGGGCGAGGACGATAAAGGAGAGAGAGAGAATATTAAGAGGCAAGACGGAACCAGAAGAGAGGAAGAAGAGCAATTCAGGAAAGAGGAAGGAAGATGGTAGAGCAACGGACGGAGAGGGTGACCGTGATAGCAAGCTGGAGAGAGGGAGGCAGGAAGGAGTTAGCTGGGAGGGAGGGAGGGTATCAGCAGGCGGGAGGGAGAGTGAGGGAGTTAATCAGGAGGGAGGGAGGGAGGGAGTAATCAGCAGGAGGGAGGGAGGGAAGAAGCCGGGGCCCTTCACAATAAACCCGCCATAGTGAAGCCGAACATTTCGTAGCTGCACTGAGTGCTGTCTCTTCATCGGTGCTTCTCTCTTGCCTCGCGATTGGTTCTTTGGTGCAACGTCATAAACCCTTGTAACCAATCAGAGGTTGTCAATTCTTATCTTATCGCTACGTCATTAAAAATTAACCAATCGTCCGCTCGTACACAGTTCCTTGTGTACGATCACCAATCCAAGGATCACAATTTAACTTTTAACAAAAATCACATTTTTTTTTCGGCTATTTATAAGGAATGTTATATTCTATAATTTCAGTATACTATTTGTATATTTTTTTTGTTAACGAGGCTGCTAGTTACATGTAGCGTATCGAGCCAATCTTAAAATTAACAAGTGAATTGATAGGTCAAATGACGCTCACATTCGTCGATCTGAGGCTTCTGATTGGTCAGTTAGCTTCACTTTTTGAATCAGCTGCTTATTGCAGAAACATTCCGTCAATACATGAATATCAGTATAATAACAGCCTATTGTAATGTTGAAAGGCAAAATCACACACAGAGATCACACTAACGTGATGCATCAAATGAACAAATCCACAAGGGTCGTGACGAGGATTCGAACCTGCGTCCGGGAGCATCCCAGACACTGCCTTAATCGACTGAGCTACGACAGGGTAGCTTTTACCCTGTCGTAGCTTTTACCTGTCGTAGCTCAGTCGATTAAGGCAGTGTCTGGGATGCTCCCGGACGCAGGTTCGAATCCTCGTCACGGCCCTTGTGGATTTGTTCATTGAAAGGCAGAAATTCGTTTCGCCGTAAATCATTATGTATTATCAATGTAAGCGTAAAGTCTGCTATAGTTTGAAGTCTTAACATATATATTTGATGAGAAGTGACTGGCAAAAATCAGCAGGTCAGTCATAGGCGACAAATTTATCGGGAAATCTATTGACAGTAGACCGTGAGATAGGACTGGCAGAACCCTCTTTGACGGCAACACTCATGATGTCACCGGTGTTGCCAGCCGGGAGGTCTCGACGCGCCTCAAGAATCAGCAATTGCTTGGCTTGCTCGTTCAATGTCTGGTGCGCAGTAGTTACAAACAAGGACAACATCACCAATATCGATACAAATGTCACACTAGGGGCCTAAACAAGAAATATCCCGGAAAGTGCTTGTCTGGAAAGTTAAGTGCAAGGTTATGTTTACATGTGTGACGTCATGAATCTACATAGGTGACAAGTCATTGTTGACAATGGCGTCATAATGTTAATTATGTCCTGTGTAAGAGATACAGTGTGTGTAACTGTAACTGTAGTATATGGAGATATGTGCAGTACAGAGTGTGGAAGAGAGAGATAGAGAGAGAGAGGCGATAAATGGTACAAACTGTGACAGAGAAAGAGGCAGAGAATGGCAATAGTGAGAGAATACAAAGCATGTCAGAGATGTATGGTAGTATATACGACCACTTGAGAGAGAGGGCATAATTATGAAACATCAACAACACTGCTTACCGTACCTTTCTTGTCGATGAGAAACAGAAAAACTGTCTATCGACCTTGTGGTCAGCATGAGAAACATTATGAACATTGTCTATCGCCCTTGTGGTCTGTAAGAGAACGGGATAAACATATTGAACACTGTCTATCGACCTTGTAATCTGCATGAGAGACCAGAGAAACATTATCCCATCGACCTCGTGCTTCAGATGAGAAACATCATGAACATTATCTACCGCCCTCCTGGTCTGCGTGAGAAACACTATCTGCTTTTACAAACGAATTCACTTCAAATCTATTTTTTATGAACTCTGGGAAGATGTTATCACAGGCTTCGCTAGACTCTAATCCTACGCCTTACCTCCCATTACCTGATTTAATTAAACAATAACACAGGTAAAACAATGCAAATCCCAATATTATCCGTATATATTATCCCGATAAACGAGGCTTTTACGCGGGTGATCAACGATGACGCCCCCCACCACGCCCCCCGAAGCTTGTGAACTAGTAACACAATGTCTGAGAACTTCCCAATTATTGGAGAGTTTTTTTGCGGCGACAAATCACTGTTTTCGTTCCATTCCCTGGTGCGTTCACGCGGCTAGTGCGTTCATGTTGGTGGTGCGTTCATTCTGCTGGTGCGTTCATGTTGTTGGTGTGTTCATGCTCCTGGTGCGTTCATGTTCGTGGTGCGTTCATGTTGGTGGTGCGTTCATGCTGCTAGTGTGTTCATGCTGCTAGTGCGTTCATGCTGCTGGTGCGTTCACGCTGCTGGTGCGTTCAGGCTGCTGGTGCGTTCAGGCTGCTGGTGCGTTCACGCTGCTGGTGCGTTCAGGCTGCTGGTGCGTTCAGGCTGCTGGTGCGTTCATGCTGACCAGCTGACACATCACAGGCTGACACTAGCTGACACATCACAGGCTGACACTAGCTGACACAGCACAGGCTGACACTAGCTGACACATCACAGACTGACACTAGCTGACACATCACAGACTGACACTAGCTGACACATGACAGGCTGACACTAGACTGAACGACAAAACTCACATTATGACACTAAAAGTCGAGTAAATATAATGTTAACCACAAATAATTTAATTAAAGGCTTTAACCCGACGTTGCTCCAGCTTTTAGCATGTTAATACATCTGTGAAAATGTAAACAATAATGTTAACGTTTAACGATACTTCAGCAAATGTTAAGGTGGAACATTCGTACATTCGTTCTATATGTACACCCTCATGTACATCATCTATATGTACACCATCTATCAGGACCACATGAACTTCCATGTACACTTACACACATACATATAGTAGCACACACACACAGACAGACACTTCCACATACTTGTACCTGATGTACATACATGACGTGTACACACGCATGTACATATCACATGCAGGTAGCTGATATAAATATACTGTATACGCACATACACATATCTACACAGACTCAAACAAATACAAAGTCTAATAAAGATGAAAAATACAAAAATACAATTTATAAAAAAATAAAAAATTAACATTTCAAATTACAACGTAATATTTCTCACCGAAGAGACCAATATATATCACCGCAGACCAAATATATATCACCGCAGACCAATATATATATATCACCGCAGACCAATATATATCACCGCAGAGCAATATATATATCACCGCAGACCAATATATATCACCGCAGAGCAATATATATATCACCGCAGACCTATATATATCACCGCAGACCAATATATATATATCACCGCAGACCAATATATATCACCGCAGAGCAATATATATATCACCGCAGACCAATATATATCACCGCAGACCAATATATATATATCACCGCAGACCAATATATATCACCGCAGAGCAATATATATATCACCGCAGACCAATATATATCACCGCAGAGCAATATATATATCACCGCAGACCAATATATATCACCGCAGACCAATATATATCACCGCAGACCAATATATATCACCGCAGACCAATATATATATCACCGCAGACCAGTATATATCACCGCAGACCAATATATATATCACCGCAGACCTATATATATCACCGCAGACCAATATATATCACCGCAGACCAATATATATCACCGCAGACCAATATATATCACCGCAGACCAATATATATCAATGCAGACCAATATATACCAACACAGACCAACATATATCACCGCAGACCAATATATATCACCGCAGACCAATATATATCACCGCAGACCAATATATATCACCGCAGACCAACATATATCACTGCAGACCAATATATATCATCGTATAATGTGAAATATATATTATCGATGGAGTGATATATATCACCGCACAGACTAGAGCGATATTTTTCGTAACAGAGTAATACTGTCACCGTTGACGGTAATACTGTCATTGCGAGCACCTGGAAAGGATCAGGATAAGGATGTGGGATGGGACGGGGGGGGATGGGAGGGGTATGCAGGTAAACTAAGAAAGTTTACAGGTAAACATAGGGAGTAAGCAGGTAAACCATGAAAATGCACGTAGAATAACTTAGCTAATGAAGTGGTAAAGCAGGAGTTGTATAGTAGATGCTGTAGTAAATACAGTAAGGATGTGGTTAATAGAGTTAAACTGTAGTTAACACAAGATGTTAAAAAAGATAACTGATAAAGATAATACTGAATAATAATGAAAGTCGATATAAAAGTAAATAATAACTACTTTCAAAGTATATTTGGCCGAGAGTAGAAGTTTGGGAAATAATAAAGAGAAGTCAAGATAAAGAATTCAAAGTAACAAAGTACAATAAAGGAAGAAAAGGCACAGGTGGAGGTGATTGTGCCGCGCAAGTCGCGGGCCACACATGACAGACAAACACGGACGATTAGCCAATAAATCGTGATGAAGAACCCGGCACTTTTCCCGGTGGGGAATAAATCCCGGCGATTTATCTCCAGGCAGAGTTTATGACCAAAATCCATTTCCCTCACCTCAGTAATCCGGGAGATTTTTCATATCTCCCGGAAGCCATTTTTACAAATAATTTCCGTATCGCTTGAGCTAAAGTGCAAGAGTTGAGATAACCCGTGTTGCATGTTGCTGGAGACCTCCAGTGTTGCTAGCAACATTATTATTAATGTTATAACTATAATTATTGTTATTAATAATATTATTATCGATATTAATACTATTATTATTAATGATATTGCTATAATTTATTACAAATATATTATTATTATTAATAATTCAGTTTTTACGTGCACATAGCTGTGTACTTGAAGCTCATTACACACAATTTTCAATGGTTAATTGTTCTTTAACAAGGTGTTTGAGCTGTTAAGAGTCATGGCTGTTCTGGCTGCCAACCTGTTGAAGAAAAGCTAGTTGTACGATTTGTGAATTTTGGAAATTACGAAAACATCGTCTTTGTTCTGTCTGTGCAGAGGGAATAATTTATTTAGTAATCATGTGCTACACATAATTATTTGTTTGTTTATATGGGTTCTGTAGAGTCCCAGAGTCACATCACTACTGTGTGGGGGAGTCTAGTGTGTTCACAGTTCAGACACATCACTACTGTGTGGGGGAGTCTGGGTGTTCACAGTCCAGGAATATTGTGGTTGTTTCTCGCTGGCTAAGAGCGGGAATCGAACTTTCTAATTAGTTACGAGTTCTCCACTATGGTGTAACTTGTGTGGTAAGTGTTAAACCCCCACAGCTGTCTTATGTGTTATACCCCCACAGCTGTGTTATGTGTTATACCCCCACAGCTGTGTTAAGTGTTATACCTCCCACAGCTGTGTTAAGTGTTATACCCCCACAGTTGTATTAAGTGTTATACCCTAACAGACACACAACTTTCATCTCGTATTTATCTCCAACATCTTTCGCATGTTTATTGAAATTCTGGCTTTCAACAATCGCTATATTTATTCTATTAATCGATAAATTATATTTGTATATATAGTTCTTTACACAGTGTGCTCCAAGACCCTTGCTCAGATCTGTGTCGTAGTGGAACATGTATTATTTGTCACCTGGAGTGATGGAGGAGGTAAGATAGTTATGAGGAGAAAGTTCAAAGTCAGAATTACTATATCGCACCTGGATGATGACAAGGTGCTGAAATATGAAGACAAATGATGCTTGAGTGTGAGAGTGGACTGGAGGCTTGGGTATGAGAGTGGACTGGAGGCTTGGGTATGAGAGTGGACTGGAGGCTTGGGTGTGAGAGTGGACTGAAGGCTTGGGTATGAGAGTGGACTGGAGGCTTGGTATGAGAATGGACTGAAGGCTTGGGTATGAGAGTGGACTGAAGGCTTGGGTATGAGAGTGGACTGAAGGAACAACCTGGACCAGGTGGGGGGGGTCGAAGCCACCCTTGCAAGACGTGAAGCAGTAAGGCGAGCAACACTGGCAAAGAGCTCCGTCTCGCTAACTTATATATGACTTGTAAAGCGAGAAGGAAAAAGGTGAGCCTTCACACGTCTGTGGCTACAGATACATCAAGTTCTACAGACATACAGGCACATCTGGTCGCACCCAACAGGTGGCCAGCACAGTACATCAAGCTTCCATTTTAAGACATGAATTGAAAAACCTCAAACTTACATCAACCAGACAAAGTGGAAACATTTAACGTACATATTGAGTGGTGATATATATTGTAAAGAGCTGCCTAGTAATATGGAAGCAGTTGTAAAAGTAATAATAATAGCAGTAGTAGAGAAATAGGCATCAGATGCCTAGTCTCATAATCCTTGTTGCAACAAATAATCCAGCAACAAATAATCCTTGTTGCAATAAATAATCCAGCAACAAATAATCCTTGTTGCTGTCATTATGCACCATCAAGCGTCACTTGCACCACCCAGTTCATAGTGTTGTTCCTGCATGCTGCCATTCATCAAGAAGCTATTGTTGCACTTGTCTCAGACGGTCTCCTATTATCATATAGAATTTTAAACCGGTGGAATGATCTTCATAGCGATAAAAGATCTTAAATCCTCGTCTGTTGTCGTACACTAATATCCAAACTAAAGTTGGTCACTTGGTTTTCAATTGTTGAATCATTTGGGTGATGTAATTGTAGAATTTCGAACATAAAATTTAAAAACTTGTGTTTTAACATATTCTGTCATTTTAACATTTAGGTTGACATTCAACAGAAGGAGTGGAACACTTCCCCTTGTCCCAAACCCTGGTGTTGCCGGACACTGCGCTGTCTTTGGCAAGCTCTGTCTTCATGTTACGTGTTACGTAAGAGCGAGACCAACACTTACCAGTAACATGTAACCAGGTTCCTGTCAGGTCTGTGATCACGGGGTCAAGGCTTGGACAGATGGGTTATTAGACTCATCAAAGATTACGGGGAAGATCAGTCAGGTAACTGATAACAAAGAAATTGCTGGTATCTCAAATAAGTACTTTGTCCCTGTATTTACTAGAGAACAAATTATTATGCCGGCAGCCACGCAAATGTGTTTAGGTGATGAAGGGAACAAGTTGACTAATGTTGTCCTTACCAGAGAGGAAGTTAGTAACAAACAGAACAATTACGCCCATATTTGTCAGGGTTCCTGAAGGATATACATAAGAACTTAGAGCTTGTTTATTCAGTAAATCATTAAGAGTCAAGTAGAATATCGGAAACGTGGAGGTTCGAAAATATTGTGTCGACTTTCATGAGATAGATCAATTACGTCAGACTATTGTTCAGTTAGCTTAAGATCTATTGTAGTCAAATTTGTGTATTCGACAGTCGCAAAAGCCATTCATTTACATCATGAGAGCCATAGAATAATAGAGACTTAACAGCATGGCTCACTAAGGGCTACTCTTGTTCTAATGATTTACTCTGTTCCAGTATGTTGCTCGCCACAGTGAAGACTGCGACATTCTATATCAAGAGCTCAGCAACGCCTCTGATAATGGTCTCACGCGAGACTCATTAAGAAACTAGAGTGACATGGTACTGTGGGAGTTACCGTAAGTCAGATTACGTCCTGCGATACAGATATTTACACACCTGAGAGACACGTGTTCGGACGAGATACAGATAGGTGTATACATCACAGGCAGGTATAGAGACGCGACACAGACAGACACCAACCATCCCATCCTGACAAACATCAATGTTCCTGCCCCTCATCGCCTCAAAATCTGTAATCGGATCTAATTCAAATTAGTTTTCGATCCCATGTTTAAAAAAAATTCCAATAATCCTGGCTATAAATCGCCAATCGGTTGAGGCTAAGTCCATATCATTCCAGAGAGGTTCTCCTACTGGAATTACAATGAGGAATTCGTTAGTGATTCCTCTGTACTTTAGTGAGAGTTTTATGTAACATTTTCTTTCAGTTCCCCCTTTAATATTCGTTTAAAAGCTACACTTTGCTTTATCATCATTGTTTAATGCTCGTTTTGGGGAAGCATTCCAAGTGCTTCTTCTTTAATAACGTCATAAAAACTTCACACAATGGTACAGTTAATTAATGAGCTGCGTCGTATGATGCAATTGACCTTCTGCAACGCCATGCAATATGTCATCACAAAACGTCTGGCAGCGAAGCAATCTGGGACAACATATCGTACTGGAGAAGGTGATGAGAATATGCGGGGTGCCGGCATATAATTATTGGCCAGAACGTAATACAGAGATTTCCTTGTCTCGTAACTACCCTTGACAAGGCAGGGGGGGGGAGGCCAATTTGCACTCTGGGGGTCATAACTAATGACCTGGTTTATGATTATGGCTGTATTTCACGTTGTTGTTGCCTCTGGGAACCTAAATTTACACAAAAACATGTTCTCGTTATACGAGATTGTTCAACTTGCTTGTTTCAGACTCCAAGGGCCAGATTCACGAAGCAGTTACGCAAGTACTTACGAACGTGTACATATTTCCTCAATCTTTGACGCCTTTGGTTACATTTTATAACCAGTTTACAAGCATGAAAACTTGCCAATCGACGGTTGTTATTGTTATAAACAGCCTCCTGGTGCTTCGGAGCTCATTAACTGTTTAATAACTGTAAACAAAGCCGCCAAAGATTGAGAAAAGATGTACAGGTTCGTAAGTACTTGCGTAACTGCTTCGTGAATCTGGCCCCTGGGTGTGGCTGTGTCACCAACAGAGCCCAGAAGGTGACACAGCCCCAGAAGGTGACACAGCCCCAGAAGGTGACACAGGCCCAGAAGGTGACAAAGCCCCAGAAGGTGACACAGCCCCAGAAGGTGACACAGCCACATAGCACTGAATAACATGTGTGGCAAAGCTTAATACGATTACCGTTTACTATAACCGTAATGTGATGTTTTAATACATGTTCTACGTCTCTTAGTGTCTGGAGTCACTGTGGGTGTCTGTGTCTGGAGTTACTGTTTGTGTGTGTCCGTGTCTGGAGTCACAAACAAGAGAGGGAGGGATGAGGAGAGTCCATCTCCCTTTGCTGTTCAGGAAATGTTACATACAGACACATACAAGAGACTTGTGCTCACGGAAACAAAGCCGAATGGTGCCCAGCAACCACTTGGGCGGTCGGGGATTGAACCCAGACCAGCATGAAGTGAGCTGGCTGGCCAGGACACCTTCTGAAATGTTCACTGTACTTACACTGTCATATATACACACCCTTTCCAGTCTAAGGGTAGGTGACAAGACACACAACACAGCACCGCTCCTGTGCCAGGTAAGTCCACTACGGGCTCACCATAGCCCGTGCTACTTGGAACTTTTTCCGAGTAGCTGAATCTATAACAACAGACACACAAAAGTCATTGTTCAAAACTTAGGAACAGCAGAACAGAGGGGATAAACTAGAGATAAAAATGAGCTGATGTGAGGGAGAGGGTGAAGTATTAGCGTTGTATATAACTGCAATTGGTTAGACAAATAAATGATTGAACCAAAATCAGTACAGAGTTTATAAAAATATGGCAATAATAACGTGGAGACTTTGGTATGAGATTATGTAACGGGTGTGTGTTCATGTCAGGTGTGTGGGTTCATGTCGTGTGTGTGGGTTCATGTCAGGTGTGTGGGTTTATGTCACGTGTGTGTGGGATCATGTCACGTGTGTGAGTTCATCTCACGTGTGTGTGGGATCATATCACGTGTGTGGTTTGAGTTTACTACCTTCCCCGCTATTGTCCCTACTCTTATTCCTTGTACTTGTAAGAACCAACGCATTAGGCTAACATATACCCCGAGGGCGGGACCAGGAGCTAAAGCCCAGCCCCCGCAAGCACCTCAGGCAACTAGCACATCCTCCCCAGGAACACATCTTGGCGAAGAAGAACATAGAAGAAGGAGACAAAAGCTTGGTTCAGCTCGACTTTATAACAGAGAATCAGAGCTGAAACTTTGGAGATGAAAACACGCCGAGAAGACAAAGATAAGGAAGGGGGATGAGAAGAAAGATAAGGAGGAGTAATAATAGAAGATAAGAATGCGGAAGAGGGAGGAATTAAATGAACGGAGAACGAGAAGAGGGAATTATGAAGAGAAAAGGGAATGAGTAGAATTGGGAGAGAAAGAGAGTAAAATGGAGAAAAACTTGGGAACAAGCTACTGGTGAGGCGTCTTTGTCGAAGATGGACGGTTTGGCCTGCATGACTTGGTGGCTGACCGCCTCCCCCCTCCCCATGCTCCTCACCCCCTCCCTCGTGCTCCCCACCCCCTCCCAGTGCTCCTCACCCCCTCTCCATGCTCCTCACCCCCTCCCTCATGCTCCTCACCCCCTCCCTCATGCACCTCTTCCCCTCCCTCATGCTCCCGACCCCCTCCCCATGCTCCTCACCCCTCCCCATGCTCCTCACCCCCTCCTAGTGCTCCTCACCCCCTTCCCTCATGCTCCTCACCCCCTCCCTATGCTCCTCACTCCCTCCCTATGCTCCTGACCCCCTCCCCATGCTCCTCACTCCCTCCCCATGCTCCTTACACTACTCCAAGAGGAAGGAGAAGGGCCAGGGATTATGAGAGGTGTGATAAGAGGAGTGTGAAAAAACAAGGAAAGATAAAAGGCAAAGTAGAGAGGAAGGGAAGACCCAGAGAAGTGATGAGTGCGGCCCAGCCCCGGGAGTGTGGCCCAGCCCCAGGAGTGAGTGTGGCCCAGCATCCCTGGCTTCGAACCCCCAAGTTTGTTGTTATCAGCAACAAGAAGGTGGACCACCTGACGGGCCGCCTGAGTAACTTGGTCTCGTCTTTATCTGTTCCGTGTAGCTGCGGCTGGTCTCTGGCTCCCCCTCCCTCCCTCACCATATCCTTGGTGCACGCACGCACTCACATGGGAGTGGGGGGGGGTGCGTATCGCGGCTGAGTGGATAGCGCTCGGGGGGTCGCTGTTCTAAGTTTCTTCGGCCGGGAACCAAACCCCAACCGGGTTCGGTTCCCGGCAGAGGCAGAAACATATTGGGAAAGTTTCTTTCACCTTGTTGCGCCTGTTCACCTAGCAGTAAATAGGTGCCTGGGAGTTAGCTGCTACGGGCTGCTTCCTGGGGATGTTTTCATGTAGTTGTATTCACCTAGTTGTGCTTGCGAGGGTTGACCTCTGCTCTTTCGGCCCGCCTCTCAACTGTCAATCAGCTGTTCCTAACTACTAACTATTTTTTACACACACACACACCCCAGGAAGCAGCCCATAGCAGCTGTCAACCTCCCAGGTACCTGTTACCTGCCAGGTAACAGGGGTAACAAAAAGTAACAAAACTATCTTCCTGTGACGATTCCAGAAAGGGATCTGGGAGTGGACGTAACACCAAATGTAACTCCTGAGCCACATATATACCGGACGACGACAGCAGCGTACTCTACGCTAGCAAACATTAAAAAGTCATTCAGAAACCTAAGTAAGGAAGCATTTAGAGCCCTTTACACTGCCTACGTGAGACCAGTCTTATAGTATGCAGACTATCATAGAGCCCCCACTTAAAGAAACACATTAGGAAACCGGAAAAGGTTAAACAATTTGAGACGAGGCTAGTCCCGGAATTGCGTGGGATGAGATATGAAGAGCGACTGAAGGAACTGAATCTGACGTTAGAAAAAACGAGGGAGTGGGGAGATATCATAGCAGCATACAAAATACTCAGGGGGATTGACAGAGTGGAAATAGACGAAATGTTCACACGGAATACCAACAGAACGAGGGGACATGGGTGGAAGCTGGAAACTCAGATGAGTCACAGAGATGTTAGGAATGAACATGGAAGAAGAATGAACTAAAGAAGTACATTGTGGAATCAAACAATATTAATTGCTTTAAAGCTAGGTATACCTAGGTATAATAGAGAAGAAAAACAGGAGTCATTCCTTTAAACAACGGGTGACTAGAAAGGCTGAATCCAGGAAACAACGTTCGATTCGGCAGGCACAAATAGGTGAGAACAAATAGGCGAGTACACACAATACACATACAATACACCAACACACACACACACACACATATACAAGCAACACACAGACACACACACACACACACACAATACACCGACACACAAACATTGTGCACACACAATACAGTACACACAACACATACATAGACACACCCACACCCACACACACACACACACACACACACACACACACACACACACACACACACACACACACACACACACACAACACATAGGAAATAAAACCACGGTCCATGATGGCTGTCATTACAACAAAAAATACTTATTTAAAGTTCATATATATACATGAGATAAACGCGACTCTAAACTAAACATTTTTTAAACAAAATTCAGAGCAATTATGGGCCCCCAATATATTGTGGCGCTGTATGACACTTTTACACGTTAATGATTTTGAATGGTCAAAAACCTCTCTCTCTCTCTCTCTCTCTCTCTCTCTCTCTCTCTCTCTCTCTCTCTCTCTCTCTCTCTCTCTCTCTCTCTCTCTCTCTCTCTCTCTCTCTCTTTCCCTTTCTCTCTCTCTCTCTCTCTCTCTCTCTCTCTCTCTCTCTCTCTCTCTCTCTCTCTCTCTCTCTCTCTCTCTCTCTCTCTTTCCCTTTCTCTCTCTCTCTTTCCCTTTCTCTCTCTCTCTCTCTCTCTCTCTCTCTCTCTCTCTCTCTCTCTCTCTCTCTCTCTCTCTCTCTCTCTCTTTCCCTTTCTCTCTCTCTCTCTCTCTCTCTCTCTCTCTCTCTCTCTCTCTCTCTCTCTCTCTCTCTCTCTTGCTATCTCTATCTCTCTCTCTCTCTCTCCCCCTCCCTCACACCTCCTGGAATGAGTTTCTTAAGCCCTTGCGAGTTCTGAAACCAAAGTTGCATCTCTAAAACATTTTTCCTGTTCACTCAGCATTATTGTGGTGGAGCCAACCACATTCGCGTTTTATGTGGTGGAGACAGCCACTCTCAGTGTTGTATGTGGTGGAGGCACCCACTCTCAGTGGTGTATGTGGTGGAGGCACCCACACTCAGTGTTGTATGTGGTGGAGGTACCCACTCTCAGTGTTGTATGTGGTGGAGGCACCCACTCTCAGTGTTGTATGTGGTGGAGGCACCCACTCTCAGTGTTGTATGTGGTGGAGGTACCCACTCTCAGTGTTGTATGTGGTGGAGGCACCCACTCTCAGTGTTGTATGTGGTGGAGGTACCCACTCTCAGTGTTGTATGTGGTGGAGGCACCCACTCTCAGTGTTGTATGTGGTAGAGGGACCCACTCTCAGCGTGTGTTAAGATTTCATCAATGAGCTGTACAAAAGTCAGGACTCCTGTATTTAACTACACGTACAATGTATAAATATATACAAGTATATATTTACTGAACTGGTAATTTATATGTTCAGTATAATCTCTCTTCTTGAGAGAATATGTGAAGTGTGGAGAGGGAGAGGATGGTCTCCACACCTCAGTCAGTGGAGTTAAATATGCTTGGTAAGGGACCCCAACAAACATACAATATTTTATATCACCTTTCAAAATAGCTGTCGAAAGGCAGTTAGAGAAACATGTATCACACAGTTCCAAAAATACATTCGGACTCCCAATGGCAATTACAGAAAGAGATGAAACTGAAGCTTGGAAAAGCAGCTTTCGGTGTTCTGTTGCCAATACTAAAAATCATGTAGGGGATGAGCCCCTAAAGGTAGACAGAGTAGGAGAGAGAGAGAGATTGAGAGTAATCAGGCAGAGTGGATGGAGAGGGTCGGAGCGAAGGGAAAGCATCAGAGAAGCAGAAAAAATCTGATTTATAGCAATTTATTGAGATTGAAGGTATATATATAAAATATATTAATAAACGCAGTCCACCGTGGCCAAATGGTAACACATTCGATTGGCGTTTCGCGAGCGTTGTGGGCTGGGTTCGTATCCTGGCCGGGGAGGATTTACTTGGCCCCAGTCCTGAACTGTAGCCTCTGTTCACCCCAGCAGAGAATGGGTATCTGATTAAACGATTTGGCGGGTCGTATTCCGGGGAAATTTTGGATTAAGGACCTGCCCGAAACGCTACGTGTGCTAGTGACTGTACAAGAATGTAAGAACTCTTGTATATGTATATATAAATATATAGAAAAAAGAGTAATAATAAAGGGATAAAGACATCGAGAGCTGTGGTTTGACTGTTCAAGTCATCAGATCCTTCAGCACCGGGTAGATGTCTGCGGTATCACTAGTGTGTAGCACACCAATGTTGTCAAACACTCGCCAGCTGACCGAACTGGTGGACACCCAGATGGTGGCAACCACAACTCCGGGCGCTCAGCCATTAACTGACAAATGCTGGGTGTGTCGTTATCAAGAACGATCCATCAGCGATCATTCACTTCTCGGCTATCTTGCATCTGGAACATGTTCTCTTAATACGTAGATAACCGTGATATCAAATGAACGACCACACGAAAGCCCTCCCACACCGTTGGCTCCACGATCATAAAACAAACATGATTCTAACAACATTAAATATAATTTATTCCTAATTAGACTCTCATAAAAAAATAAGTGTCAGGTATAAGGCTTCAGAAGAACTGAGGAAGCTGTTAACTGCCAGTTCCACTGTGAACATCAGCACCATTCCTAATCAAATTGAACAATTCAGAGATAAATAGGAAAGGAGAGAGATAGAGAGCGAGACCGAGAGTGGGAGAGAAAATAAATTTTTCAGATCAGGGCATTGCGAGACAGCTAGATAGATTAATTTAAGTGTGAAAAATAACCTCAATAAATCTCAACACGAACGTTCACCACATCGTGTGTGTGTGGTGTGGGGACTGGTGTGTGGTGGGGGAGGTCTGGTGTGTGTGTGGTGGGGGAGGCCTGGTGTGTGGTAGGGGAGGCCTGGTGTGTGTGGTGGGGGCTGGTGTGTGGTAGGGGGGGTGTGGTGGGGGCTGGTGTGTGGTAGGGGAGGTCTGGTGTGTGTGTGTGGTGGGGGCTGGTGTGTGGTAGGGGAGGCCTGGTGTGTGTGGTGGGGGCTGGTGTGTGGTAGGGGAGGCCTGGTGTGTGTGGTGTGTGGTAGGGGGGGTGTGGTGTGTGTGGTAGGGGAGGTCTGGTGTGTGTGTGTGGTGGGGGCTGGTGTGTGGTAGGGGAGGCCTGGTGTGTGTGGTGGGGGCTGGTGTGTGTGGTAGGGGAGGACTGGTGTGTGTGTGTGTGGTGGGGGCTGGTGTGTGGTAGGGGAGGCCTGGTGTGTGTGGTGGGGGCTGGTGTGTGTGGTAGGGGAGGTCTGGTGTGTGTGTGGTGTGGGCTGGTTGGTGGGTGTGGTCGGGTGGGGGGCTGGTGTGTGGGTGTGGTGGGGTGGCTGGTGTGACGGTGTAATAGGGAAGGCTGGTGTAAGAGTGTGATGGAGGTTGATGTGAGGGTGGGTTGAGGTGGGGGTTGGTATAGAGTTCTTGAGTTAACTCAAGTAGCCATATGTTGGATCATTCGTCCAGTTTGTTCAGGTTATCTCGTAGTCTTATAATCTCTTGCTATCTTCCTCCGTCTTAACCCTTCTCATGATTGTAGATCAGCAGCAAACATTGACAGGAATGATTCCTCTTTAGAATGTCCTTTTTCCCCTTTTAAGTCTGGATAAACTTGCATTCATCTTCCTGACACGTATGAGTGATGAAGTCCTCCATGACTTGTACAGTCTTCTCTTCGGGTTCTGCTCTCCTGGTATTCCTATTAGGAATTTTCTCATCTCATTATAGCTTTCCCTTCAGTATGCCGGCCCTTTATTTTCTGTGCCCTTTCTTGGGTAAGATATTTCTACATCCACCAGTCACTCAAATGTAGGTACACTGTGGTCCCTCATTTCCATGGGACTTCTACTTTGATTTCTCTTATGTCTGATTCAGAGTGAAAATCAGGTTAAGTCCAGTACGATGTACGTTATCCCTAACACCGCAGCCTGTCCTCATAAGGTTTCCCAACGTCAAGAAACTGTCGTACTAAAGTATCCTCTCCTAACGTACCAGAGGACCCAAAAAACATAAAACGGGACAATATGTCAACTTCGCGAGCCGCTACCATTTTCTAGTACGACAATTTTGTTTACCTTGGGGTAGAGTATACGTCACAATGCGACGTTCTATTATGAGGTCGGGTTGCACACCAACACAATCCTGTACTTCAAGACTTACGCTATTAACCCAACCCTCCCGTAGCCAGCCACACTCCAGCGATTTCCATATTTCTACAAAGTCTTTCTAGCGCCCATGGCAAGATATTGTCTGGACTTGCAGCCTTTGTCACATAAAGTGCCTGGAGTTGCTTCCTCACCTTTACCTCTGTCACTTTTATGTTCTCAGGCTCCTCCCGAGGTCCCTGCCCCTACCCCTCCCTCACTCACTTCTGAGAGATTCACAAGATCAGTTTGGGAAACTTTCTTGAATCTCTCGATGAGTTCCTCACCAATGGTGCCACCACTCACATTGTGGTCGCCGCTGCCATCTTTAGTCATACTGGTCACCTGATCATTAATATATTTGTCCATGCCACTATGGATGTGCACAAGCTTTAGCTGTTTCTTTTGTTTGGGAAACTGTCATTTTAAAATGTTTAATGACGTCTAATCTGATCTGAACTTATTAAAGGATATTTTAGTTGCATGCATTCAAACATTTTCTGCATTTCGCTCCTGTGTGGGTGTGTGCCCTTGCCTATTTGTATTTACCTATTAGTGCCTTCAGGATTACAATTCAGCTAGAGTGCTTGCATATATTAGCTTGCTGTCTAGCTCCGCTTTTCCAACGTTCGTAGATTAATGCGATGAGTCAATTTCCACTTTTAGATATATTTATATTGAACACTGCATCATGCCAGCTTGAACGGCTTGTCTTACCTATTCCACTTACTGGCGGATCTAACACCTCAAAGCCTTGTTCCGATGTCTCTGACTCATTGGTTTCTTTAGATTCAGCTTTGCTCACTCGTTTGTGTTTTGTCGCTTTTAACAAGTCGTATATGTCTATCACGTGTCCTGACTCCTCCAGTGTGGCGAGCTCCAGCTCCCTTCCTCGCTGTTCATGCCCTTCAGCACAGGAACCTTGGTGTATATCTTTGGTCCTCAACTTCTTTTGACCTTATTTTCCGGTGAGGGAACTATGCCTGAGCTGCATATTCAGACGTGGGTCTTACACTGGTTGTGTCTAAAGCCCCAGAAGGCATTATTATTCAAGATTCTGAAGGATTCCTGGGCGTTGGCCAGTTTAGCATATACCGAAGTAATTCTGCAGTTGTGTATATATATGGTATTAGATTTAGGACTTCATCTCTTTCCAGATCCTATTCCTTTTCTGAGGCAAGAACCCGTGTCTCCTTCACTATATACTTGTGAACATGCCTCCTAACTCTTGTTTCTTTCCCCATAACGCTTAGTTTAGCTGGGCTCAATGTTAGACGGCCATTTTTCAGACTATTTTATGAGTTTGTTCAGATTCATTTGCTGGGTATCTGAGTACACTTCTGTCCTGTCTTCTCCAATTAGTTATACATCGCTACATGGCCTATGAGCAGAGAGAGTGCTTACTTACTCCCTTACTCCCTTTTGTACTATCTTAGTTGTGCTTGCGGGGGTTGAGTTTCGATTTTTTGGTCCTGCCTCTCAACCGTCAATCTACTGGTGTACAGGTTCCTGAGCCTACTGGGCTCTATCATTTAAAATCTACATTTAAAACTGTGTATGGAGTCAGCTTCCACCACATCACTGCCTAATGTACCTGCCTGTGTGTGTGTATGTGTGTGTGTGAGTGTGTGTGTGTGTGTGTGTGTGTGTGCGTATGTGTGCATGCGTGTGTGCGTGCATGCACAATAAACAAAGGAGAGAGTAAGTTTATTTCCCAACTTAACATTCAGGTAGTTATTTAACTTGCCCCTTTAAGGAGAACTTATATAAAGTTAACCTGCTTGAGGCAGCCACGTGACTAGCCATAAAACAGCGCCTGGCTTTAGGGGGCGACTCTCCCAGGGCTCGTAGACTCTCCAAGATGGTTTACTGTATACTCTCGAACTGCTTTGTCGTCAGGGTATACTTCGGTTAGGTGTAGTGACTGTTGATGCTTCAGGAGAATGGTTTACAATGTTATACATAACTATCTCACGGAATTTCAAATCTTCCGTAATTGGCAGTTGTCTTATTGTGGGTCTTAACAATCACTTAAGCTTGTTGTTATTATGTTGTTAAAGTTAAGAGTGATCTGGGAAGGTTTTGGTGTTCTTTAATAGTGTTCTTATGTGATGTTCTCATAGTTCCTCATAAGGTGGGGGTTATGTGGTGTTCTCATGCTGTGTCCTCATGTGGTGTCCTCATGCAGTGTCCTACTGTGGTGTCCTCTTATGGTGTCCTCATGTGGTGTCCTCTTATGGTGTCCTCATGTGGTGTCCTCTTATGGTGTCCTCATGTGGTGTCTTCATGCGGTTCTGTCATGTGGTGTCCTCATGCGGTGCAGTCATGCTGTGTCCTCATGTGGTGTCCTCATGCAGTGTCCAACTGTGGTGTCCTCTTATGGTGTCCCCATGTGGTGTCTTCATGCGGTTCTGTCATGTGGTGTCCTCATGCGGTGCAGTCATGCTGTGCCGTCATGCTGTGTCCTCATGTGGTGGGGTCTCTCATCACCAAGCTCTCCCTGCTCCTTGACTGGTCCGCTCAGCCCACCTTCATGGCTTAAAACTTAATCTATTTTTTAATAGGCGTTAAAAGTGCTTAGTTAATTATAAAGTCCCCTTCTTGCCCTGGTGACTGCTTTATGCCTCGCCAGAGCCTTCTCTGGGGACTTTACAGTGATTTCTGTCGGCTTTAAAGACGCGTGTTCACATGTGGTTTACTGCTAGTTACAAAATAAAGATCGTAAACCAATTTCTTGCACTTTTAACACGTTTAGTGTTGTGTCTGGTTCATAAGTGGTAAGGTCACTATATTACGCCCTAAGGGCTCCTTGTGTGGGTGTTTGAACACCGTTCGGTACCTGATGACTGCTTTATGGCCAGTCAAAACACACCCCTACGCCGGAGTGAGTGGTTCAGCTCCCCCGTGGCCTCCTGGTCATTAAAACTTTCAGAAATTATTACACATGAAAGTCGTGTAACTTGGCGCGTTCTTCAGCCTTGACTGAGTTTTCACCTCCTCTTCTCTGGCCTTTCTTAAGTCTCTCCTTCCCGTCTTCTGCGTTGTATCACAGCTCTATTATTATTGGCATTCTTCTTTACTAGTTCACACAATTACTTTCCAAAGTTTCTGAAATTTGTATATGCTTATATATTATTTCTAGTGGTATCTGATAGTGTCCAACGTTGACTGATCATGTCCAACACTATTCGACTATGTCCAACGTTGTTTAAAAATGTCCAATGCTAACTAATAGTGTCCAACGCACTCTTACAACGTCAAGAGCAAATCTGATGTTCAACGCAATCTGAGTACTTAGTATCCTTGTCAGTTATCGTGTCACACTCAGACGACCCGAAGGTTACTTGTGCAGCTTGTCATATCATTCTACAAGTCTGAGAGGTAACAATGTGCTCCCTCTCTTAGGGATAAACCCTCGAGTTCCGTTAACCTGCAGAGCTTATTCCCCTCAGGTTTGACTAATCATGCTCGGCCATCTTGCCAAGACTGTAAACCAGGGATTATCTGATTTTTTTCTAAATTTACTAATGTTTTCAATTATATATCCGTCTTATCTGCAAATTTCTGTTGTTTCTGGTTATTTAAGATATATAAACATTTCCCCACGTCACGCTTTTCCCCTCTCACCTAACTCCTCCCTCTCAGTTCCCCTCTCACATTAACTCCACCCTCTCAGCTCCCCTCTCACCCTAAGTCCTCCCTCTCAGCTCCCCTCTCACCCCTTACCGATAGCCCCATTTCACACCCCATATTCATCTCAACACTTGTCCTCTCAACCCACAATCCCCCTCACCACCTCACACCACCTGCTCCCAGACCCCTCACGCTTCACCCCTCACCTAACCTACTCATAGCTCTCCCTCATCCCCCCACCTTCCCCCCTCACCCGCACCTCATTCCCCCCCATTAGAGACACTCCTTCACGTGAAATATTTTTGAGTGGGGTGATAAAATGACCCGAAAATCCAATATTTCAAGACGAATTTTGGGTTTTTCAGAGCAATAAGGAGAGTGGGCAGAGGGTGCATCAAGCTGGGGGAGGGGGGAAGGGAGGGGGAAGGGGGAGGGGGGCAGAGGTGATGCAATTTGGTGGTGATGGATGGAGTAAGGTGGTGGTGGAGGGGGGCTGGGGGGGGACTAGTCGGTGTGGGGGGATGTATAGGGAGGAGAAAGTGTAGGTGGTGGGGGTGTGGGGGAGGGAGGGGACGGTGGGGGTGTAGGGGAGGTGGGGGAGATACACGGAAGAGACCTCACCCATATGTGTTATGTATGTATACTCTCCATATACTCACCTAGATATAAGGCTGATTGACCATATTCTCTAACTATGTAATATTCGCATTTCAGACCGTTTGTGCTCTCTGTCCTCCACATGTTCGTCTAACTCATTTGTTTATAACTCATTACAAAGATGCTCAGAGATCTCGGTGTCGTGTGTGTAACGGCTGGACGGTAGAGCGACGGTCTCGCTTACTGCAGATCGGCGTTCAATCCCCGACCATCCAAGTGGTAGGGCACCATTCCTTCCCCCCGTCCCATCCCAAATCCTTATCCTGATCCCTTCCCTGTGCTATATAGTCGTAATGAATTGGCACTTTCTCCTAATAGTTCCCCTTACCTGCGCATCCTTGGATCTGTATTTCCTTTTTATAATTTCTTTTAAAACATCATTTTCATGTTCCTGTTGCTGCTTCACTCCTTCACTAAGATGAGGACCAGGTTCTTCTGTCGTTCCTCGTAGTTCTGGCCCCTCAGCTCTGGAGCGGACCTTGTTACATAACCTTTTTTTCTAGTTTTGGTTTGTGTTCTTTCCAGTTATATGTTCGCGTGTTTGAGATGTAGTGTGGAGTTGTACTCACCTAATTGTGCTTGCGGGTGTTGAGCTTTGGATCTTTGGTCCAGCCTCTAAACTGTCAATCAACAGGTGTACAGAGTCCTGAGCATATTGGGCTCTATCATACCTACATTTGAAACTGTGTATGGAGTCAGCCTCCACGACATCACTGCCTAATGCATTCCATTTATTAACTACTCTGACACTGAAAAAATTCTTTCTAACGTCTCTGTGGCTCACCTGGGTACTAAGTTTCCACCTGTGTCCCCTTGTTCGTGTCCCACCCGCGCTGAAGAGTTTGTCTTTGTCCACCCTGTCAATTCCCCCTGAGAATTTTGTAGGTGGTTATCATGTCTCCCCTTACTCTTCCGTTTTCTAGGGATGTGAGGTTCAGCTCCTTTAGCCTTTCCTCGTAGCTCATTCCTCTCAGTTCCGGGACGAGCCTGGTGGCATACCGCTGAATCTTCTCTAACTTTGTCTTGTGTTTAACTAGGTATGGACTCCAGGCTGGAGCTGCATACTCCAGGATTGGTCTTACATAGGTGGTATACAGGGTCCTGAACGATTCCTTACACAAGTTTCTAAAGGCAATTTTTATGTTGGCCAGTCTAGCATATGTCGCTGATGATATTTTTTTGATGTGGACCTCTGGGGACAGGTTCGGTGTGATGTCAACCCCAGATCTTTCTCTCTATTTGACTCTTGCAGGATTTCACCTCCCAGATGATACCTTGTGTTCAGCCTCCTGCTCCCTTCGCCTAATTTCATTACCTTACACTTTCCTGAGTTGAACTTTAGCAGCCATTTTCTAGACTATTTTAGACCATTCTAGACTAGTTGTGTGTGTGTGTGTAGACAAAGTTTATTCCTACAGGAAGGATGATTCCTACATGTCCCCAAATATCACAAAAGTCCGCAGAGTATTTGACAAAATATTCCCTCGTCCTCAGCCACTGTTATAAGGACTGAAGCTTTAGGAAGGGTGATCCCCCTCTCATCCGTCTGGCCATTTGTGAACCAGGTTTTATTTCCACGACAAAGCGAAAGGAATATGGTTTGATTCCGGGGAAAAACCCTCTTAACCCGAATTGGAAACTAAAAATGACCTTCCCGAAGAGATTCCAACCCTTCACCGGAGACATTCCAGCCAACACCAGGGAGATTCCAACCCAGGATCTCAGTAGTTCCAGAGTGGGAAGATAATAATTTCAACACCATTGAAAGGAAAGGTAAGAAGAGAGTTTAGATATTGATAGGGAGGGGTAGAGGATGGGGAGGGAATTTGCTAGTCTTGAAGGTGTTGGTGAGGGAGAGGGAAGGAGATTGGTGGAGGTGTCAGGAGGCTGTGAGACGTGAATAAGAAGCAGGCAGAGTGGTGGAGGACGGGAAGGGTGATGGTAAAGGGAAGGAGGGAGGGAAGTAGGAAGATGGAGGGAGATGGAGGTGATGTTGCTGGAAGGGAGGAAGACTCTACTTGACAGAAACACTTTGTAAACAGTACCATATTGAGATTACAATCACAACTCAAGTATATAACTAGTACCGAAATGGGATAACACCACACTTGACAGACATACTCCAACACTTATCCTTACCAAGCAAGGATAAGTGGTGCCAGACTGGGATAAAACCACAAACAAAAGCAATTAAAATTCCGCAAAAGGCTTTACCCCAAAAAAACTAAAAAACACAAAACTAAAAATATTCTCTCCATTTCACACACAAAAGACCCTTTCTGAAAACACCGTCGACTCGCGCACACAGTTTAATTCCCCTGTGAAGTATTTTCAAACACAGGTATTACACACGCGGTGCAAAGGGGCGAATATTCTAATATTTCGTTTCTTTTCGAAATGAATTTGCTTTCTGAAAAAAAATCTAAAAATTCTTTTACAAACTCATATATATATATATACATATAGGTTTTTATTTTAACACTTTTGATGGAGTACATTGTTCATGGTGTGTGGTTATGTAGGTGTGTGGTTATGTAGGTGGGTAGATATGTAGGTGTGTGGTTATGTAGGTGTGTGGTTATGTAGGTGGGTGGTTATGTAGGTGTGTGGTTATGTAGGTGTGTGGTTATGTAGGTGTGTGGTTATGTAGGTGGGTGGTTATGTAGGTGTGTGGTTATGTAGCCGCCCAACCCTACCATACCTGCACCCAACCTTACCACACCTGCACCCACCATACCTGCACCCAACCTCACCACACCTACACCCACCATACCTGCACCCAACCTCACCATACCTGCAATCAGCCCAAGAGAGCAAGTATTACCAGACTATGGCTGGGTTTAGTCAGGGATCTGGGAAGGAGGACTGAGGAGCAGTAGACGGCCAATACAAGTTCTTCTCAGACGCTCAGAAGAAAACTCAAGGAGCTTTCACAGTGACCTCAATTCTTGGAAAGTGGAGAACTAAAGCCCCTTGAAGTGGAGGAAAGAGAGGGCACGAGAGGAAAGGGTTTCAGAGATGCCGACTAGAGGGGGAAAAGCTAGAGAGGGGAACTAGAGTAGAGCAGAGAGGAGGCATACCGAGAGGGGAGAAGTTAAACCAGTCGTTTGTAAATTGATTTTAAGATGTATATTACCTGTTTAACGTTAGTGATGGGGTAGATAATCTCTACATATAACCAACCCTACATAACCACCCCTACATAACCACCCCTACATAACCACCCCTACATAATCACCCCTACATAACCACCCCTACATAACCACGACCTACATGACCACGACCTACATAACCACCCCTACATAACCACCCGTACATAATCACCCCAACATAACCATGACCTACATAACCACGACCTACATAACCACCCCTACATAACCATGACCTACATAACCATGACCTACATAACCATTCCTACATACCCCTCCCTACATAACTACGACCTACATAACCACCTGTGGGAAATATTCAACACTTATTCATCCCTTTTAATACTTCAAGAAGAATTCTTGTATTAACAACAGTAGTTACTAACTTTACTAACATGTAGAATAATCATAATCATGTCTTCCAATACTGCGCAATATTTCCCCAAACGTTTCCGACTGCGTGGCGTTGCGTCAGCAAATTTGTGGAAGTCAGATAACATCTACATTTCTGAGAACTAAATTTTATTCTCTGTATGTATCAGTATTCTTGCTAAGAATCATCAAATGATACTATGTCAACCAGTGATCAAATAATAGCGTTATTAGCTATAGATCATGGATTAACAGCAATCTCTTGTTATCTTAAGAGTTGACATGGAGTAACGAAATTCTCCATCCATTTTTATACAGTTTCGTGTTAATAATTATACATCGAGAATGTCATTAATATTTACCTTCCTTATATAAACCCTAGTCTTAATATCTCGGTTGAGAAATTATTAGGAGAATAATTCTCCAAAACAACGGTCCGTGCACTTTGTGCATGCGCGGACGTGGAGGAAGGAGGCAGAGAAGGGTCAGTTGCTGACGTCATATTACTTTGGCAGATAACAACAGTGTCCTGGAACTCGTCTAATACCAGCCCGTAATTTACGTCCTTCCAGCAGCAGCAGCAGCGGAGGCCTGAGGACTGGGGCAGTTTCCTAAACCAACGGACACTCGGGTCGGCAACTATTATTTTCTTATTTTGTTTAGATTAGTGATGACAGAGTACACATACAGGATAGTTGTCGTCATGCCGTAGGCCCAACAAAAATTAGCCAGTACGTTTCCCCTCTAGCTGTTATCTTAATTTTATTTAGGAATATTTCTGCCATTTTTTATATTGAAGAATTCTATAGTGTAAGTGCCTTTCAGCTCCCGTGTCCACGTCGAGGAGAAGATAGGCTGCGCACCGTTATCTTCAGATGATTTCGGGGCTTTTAGTGTCCCCGCGGCCCGGTCCTCGACTAGGCCTTCACCCCCAGGAAGCCGCCCGTGACAGCTGACTAACACCCAGGTACCTATTTTACTACTAGGTAACAGGGGCATAGGGTGAAAGGGACATAACCGCCGTCCCACAGTACATGTTACACCATAGGTTTAACTCGTGTCAGCAACATGAACTTATCTGAACACTCTCTACTCTTTATTGTCATATCGTCACTAATATGGTAATTACTGTACATGTACTCATGTGATGAGAACTACACAACCACATTCACTCTAAGGCACACATAATTACTCGCTCATACACCCCAGGTATACACCTCTTTCCCACTACATACCTCAGAACACTATGAACAATATACATTGTTCTGTCCAGCGGGTATTGGGGCTTTCTGGACTTAAACCTCCAAAAGAGAGCTCTGGTTGCTGCACCAGACTGTTGCTTGCGTACTGGTGGACAACGTCCCCCAACCACTCTCTGTCGGAGCAGACAACCGACCTCTGCAGTCACACTCCCACTCCCGTTGGTCGACCAGCAATGGACACTGGAGTGCTTATAATTTACCTAGATCACCCTATATCTTCATCTTAGAGAGGGGGTCCAACATCACATATTTAGGGGTGTGGCTCTAACACTGTCAGCGAGTGTTAGATTTCCGACATTTCAGATATTTTGAAAACTCTAGGGGGGTTTGGGTAAAATATGACCCATCGCCGTTTTCAGTAATTGGCATAATTTCGGTATAAAAACTCGTAATTTGAAAATGAAAATAGATGCAGAGAGTCAGAATTCGGCTCAAAAATCACGCTCAAGAGTCAAATTTCCGACATTTCAAAAATTTTGAAAACTGCACGGTGGTTTGGTCAAAATATGACTATCGCAGTTTTCAGTAATTGGTATATTTTCGGCATAAAAAGTCGTAATTTGAAAATGAAAATAGGTGCAGAGTCAGAATTCTGCTAAAAAATCACGTTCAGGAGTAAAATTTCCGACATTTCAGATATTTTGAAAACTGCAGGGAGGTTTGGGCAAAATGTGACCCATCGCCGTTATCAGTAATTGGCATAATTTCGGTATAAAAAGTCGTAATTTGAAAATGAAAATAGGTGTAGAGAGTCAGACTTCGGCTCAGAAATCACGGTCAGGAGTCAAATTTCCGACATTTCAGATATTTTGAAAACTTCAGAGGGGTTTGGGCAAAATATGATATATCGCCGTTTTCAGTAATTGGCATATTTTCGGTATAAGATGTAATTTGAAAATGAAAATATGTGCAGAAAGTTAGAAATCGGTTACAAAATCACGCTCAAGAGTCAATTTTCCGACATTTCAGATATTTTAAAAACTGCAGGGGGGTTTCGCAAAATATGACCCATCGCCGTTTTCAGTAATTGGCATAATTTCGGTATAAAAAGTCGTAATTTGTATATGAAAATAGAGGCAGAGAGTCAGAATTCGACTCAAAAATCACGCTCAGTAGTCAAATTTCCGACATTTCAGATATTTTGAAAACTGCAGGGGGGTTTGTGCAAAATATGACATATCGTTGTTTTCAGTAATTGGCATATATTCGGTATAAAAAGTCGAAATTTGAAACTGAAAATAGATGCGCAGGGTATGAATTCGGCTCAAAAATGACGCTCAGGAGTACACACATCTATTTAAACCACATACATTCCTTTGCATGTACTCGCTATATGCATCCCTGTTCTAAGATAAGCCGCCACAGATATTTTTCTCACTATAATATACTCCACTAGGAGTCCACTATACCAGCTCATCTTCCGGAAATTGTAGTACTTACAGTAACTCTTTGGTGGACAGTACCAATATGTAGTGATGTAACCACCGGAAAGTACCAATATGTAGTGATGGACTACCGGAAAATACCAATTAGAGTGAAGGACCACCAGAAGGTACCAATATGTAGTGATGGACCACCAGAAAGCACCCATATGTAGTGGTGGACCAACAACACATACCAATATGTAGTGATGAACCACCAGAAGGTAACAATACGCAGTGATGAACCACCAGAAAGTACCAATATGTACTGATGGACCTCCAGAAAGTACTAATATATAGTGATTTGCCACAAGTAAACCACTTTTCGTACTATTCATTTCATAGAGTCCGGAAAAAAATAAAACTGAAAAACAAACTTACATATTCCTAGGCCTATTATAGCACACATATATGTACTATATTAGGCCTAAGATAGTGAGTATTACGCCTCGGGTTGCTAGGGGAGGTTAGGCCTTTTATTTATGTTGCTGTTATAAAAGATTTTCCATGGTGCTTTCTTTCTGGTGGTCCATCACTACATATTGTAACTATTTGGTTGAAAGTATAGATATGTTCATTCATTTTAGGAAAATGGCTGACTATACGCACTATTTACTCCCATATATAACTATATTCACAGCTCCGATATACAAAATATACACGTTATCACTCACATTTCATATTCACATTATCACTATAATACATTAGTATACAAACTTTCATTCACAATAAATATAAATTCCTTTACTCTCATATTCGCATTAATCTCATACACCCACTATACACTTCACGCCCCCACACGCCCACTATACACCCCATGCCCCCATACACCCACTATACACTCCATGCCCCCATACACCCACTATACACCCCCATACCCCCCATACACCCACTATACACTCCATGCCCCCATACACCCCCATGCCCCCATACACCCACTATACACTCCATGCCCCCATACACCCACTATACACAATACACTGTTGTATAATGACTCCTGGCCTAACGAGCACCTTTAACAATACAATCACTGACATTTAAACCAAACCTTTGAAATCATTACCGTCGAAAATACACAATGGTTGAACCTGAAATTGCCCTCATTTATTTTATCAATATTTGTATAGATTTTATTATTTTTTCAATATATCTTCGATTTTGTTGATAAAGGATATACATGATTTTGCAGATAAACTGATGATATCATCTTACCAATGGCCAACAAAATGTGTATAAAATACAGTAATGTGTAAAGGTATATTAATTAATTTTGAAATGTATGTTGGGGGAAGTGGGAGGAAAGATGGGAGAGAGGTGTGAAGGGGATGATGATTATAGATGAGGGAGAGAGAGAAGAAAAGTAGACGAGGAATAGCTGTTTAGGAGAGAGGGATATGTGGAATACTAGAGAGAACGACAAGAGAGCGAGAGAAAGAGGAAGACAAGAGAGAGGGACACAATAGAGAGAGTTAGATAAGTGAGAGAGAAAGACAAAAGAGAAAAAGACAAGAGAGGAGGGGAATAAGAACGGAAAGAGGAGTTTCGTGAAGGAACAAGCTTGAATGAATTTATCCAGTATGATGCTCTTTTGTTGTCACTCTTCCTTTAGTACCCGTTGCTACCCGTGTGTGTGTGTGTGATCTATATACATCTTCTGGATGTTAAACACATGTGTCTGTCCATTTTCTGTTACCGCCATCATCTCGAGAATAATTACCAACACTAGCACTATTAATGTTATTTCAGGGACATTTTTCCCGAGCACATGAAGGTGAGTAATAGTGAGCACAAGTGTGGGCCGCCACACACACCCACACCACTATCATCAGTTGTGCAAAGCCTGACAAATGGGTCCCTTTACCACACTACCAAAGGCTGCTGTTCTCCTGTCAGGATTACCTGATAACAAATACCCACTCACTGGGTTTAGTATGTACGACAAGCATGCTAGTATTACCAGGTGCCAAACACATTAAGACACTAACAAATACATATGCATACTAATATACTTATTCTTATCGAATAAGTATACGATACATAGACAAATCACACAGTTAAACCTAGAGACACTATAAGAAAATACATACACCATACGTCCCAGTATTTAGACACCATATACCCTACATTGAAGCATCATACATCACAACATAGAGGTGTCATAGAGCTCAACATAGAGGCACCATGCACACCAACATATTGGCGCAATACACCCCAATATACACTATCATAAGCACACAATACACCCTAACAGAACCACTATACACCCTAACACAGCCACCATACACCTCAACATAGAGGTGCTATACACCCCAAAAGGCACACTATACTCCTCAATACATAGGCACCATACACCTCAACACAGGAAAGCCACATACATCACAAACAGCATACACCCCAACATAGAGGCACCATACACCCCAACATAGAGACACCATACACACCAACAGAGGTGCCATACACCACAACATAGAGACGCCATACACCCCAACATAGAGGCACCATACACCACAACATAGAGACGCCATACACCACAACATAGAGGCACCATACACCACAACATAGAGACGCCATACACCACAACATAGAGGCACCATACACCACAACATAGAGACGCCATACACCACAACATAGAGGCACCACACACTGCACCATAGAGCCATATTACGCTA